>NC_051154.1:143286115-143536115 GCF_013339745.2 Dermacentor silvarum
GTGATCGGTGCGTTTTATTTTGGTAACACTAAAGCTTCGTCACAACACAGTGTCATGTCACTGCAAAAGCTCTGTGACAGCGCACAGCGAAGTTACATGCAGCTGTATTATGCTTATTGGCACTAATTATCAGGCACCATGGCTGGCACTTGCCAGAACACTTAATCTAACAGAATACCTCACTTCACGATGCGCGGAAACGAATGCATACGATTTCCGCAAAGGAAAATGTGTCACCCTCATTGCGACCATGATACCGCGAAACTTTACAAAAGTCAAGCGTGCCCTCGATCCGACGCGTGTTCTACTGAGTTCGTCATGCATACATAATGCAGAAGAGA
This sequence comes from Dermacentor silvarum, assembly GCF_013339745.2. Lineage (NCBI taxonomy): Eukaryota > Metazoa > Arthropoda > Arachnida > Ixodida > Ixodidae > Dermacentor > Dermacentor silvarum. The sequence goes on from NC_051154.1 coordinate 143,286,457, forward strand.
AATGAGCATGCACTCAGCAATTTTAAGCGTCAACGGTCCGCTTGAAGAATAATTCATTGCCACCGCTCCTGCTTCCGCCAGTGCAGCGATTCGCGGTGCCCGCAGTCCACAGCCAATGCTCGCACCGCGGCGCCACTGTCGCGAGAAAATGGCGGCGCCCGAGAACGGCTCTGAATTCTAGTCTATATATTGTAAAGGAGAAAAGCAGACAAGAGGCCGTCTTTGCGAGCCTGCTTTTCTCCTTTACAATAGCGCGGTCTACAACGAACGTGCCTTAAGGCGTTCCAGCCTTAAGTGCGTCCTCGCGGTTCTTCAGCGTGCCGGGTCCCGCCTGCCCAGGAACGTCATACACGCTTCCTCGGTTATGGAGCCTGCCACCTTACAACCGTCGCCAGTACCCACCGCACCGTCCGGGGACGGCGTCGACGCCTCCTCGGCGGCTCTAGGGCAGGGCTGCAGCGGTAACCTCGTCCAAGCCATCGCCAAGCTGACACATCAGCTTCAGATTATGACGAGCTCCTTCGCATCCGTCAGCGGTTGCGTCCTGCCTGGGAGCGCCGTCCACGCTTCCCATCGTGAGGATATCCTCCCAGACATTACTTCGACCTCCAAGCCACCAAGGTATGCCGTCGATACTTCCTTGGTGGTAAAACAGGCTGCCGTGACTACCACAACGACCGCACTGTCCGTGGACACTGCCCCTGGTTTCTCAGGCAGCTGGACAAGCAGCTTAGCGGAGGTGAGGCGCTGCGACTTCCAGCAGCCGGCATTCGTGGAAATACCGGCGTTTCGTGGCTTTCAAGACGACGCCATCCTTTGGGTTGGCAATATCAATGCCTTGGGGGATCATTATGCCTGGCCAGACCACAAAAGATGGCTGGTTGAAGCAAAACGGCCTTGCGGTGCCGCGAAGGCTTGGGACAACTACCAAGGCATCAAGCAGCGGTGCTGGATTGAATAGAGTGCAGCTCTGATAGCTGCTTTCAACCGGCTTCCTTATGCCTGCGGCAACCAGCGCATTTCTGCGCACGGTATTCCTGAGAGATACAGCTTCGATGCTGCGGCAGGTGTACCCTGCGGCCCTCCGACAGAGAGGTCCGCCGCAGACGCCCTGTGAAGCCTGCTTTTGCAGGTGCGGCTCTCTAACTCTGCGTCGGTAACTATCATGACTCATTCGTTACCTGAGGTCAAGACCCCTTGCCATCCACAACAGTCGGCGACGGGGCTTCCAAGCTCGCCATCGGATGAGCACATGCAGGCGCCGACTCACCGGGTGACGACATCGGCTCCATCCGAGCTTGTGGGAAACGCCCGGCGAGACACCGCTTCCTCTGTGACCTACTGCCAGGCGGCCTCCGGGCTCAGGATTTCGGAAAGCTGTGTTGCGCCTAGAACGACGGCCGCCGGAAGTGAAGTTCGTGGTCACGAGCACCAGCCGTCTTTCTCTGTGGACATCGCGGGCCTGTCAACTTCTTCCGAGGTCGCGGCTTCCGGCCGAACATCCTCCAGTACCTCGCCCTCAACTTTGGACAGCTCAACTGCACGCAACGGGTCGTCAAGCACCGATGATGGAGAGTGCTAACACTCCAGGACCACACCGATATATCCACGGATCCTAAGAACGACATACTTCTAGACCCTGTCGAGAGAAAACTGTCATCGTGAAGCCCGACGGTCTTTACGAACTTAAGGTGCTCCCTTTCGGTTTGTGTACAGCGCCAGCCACTTTTCAGCGTCTAATGGACACCGTACTTTCAGATCTAAAGTGGCAAACGTGCTTGGTATACCTAGACGATGGGATCATGTCTTCGGCTACATTTGAAGAGCACCTAACCCGGCTACTGGCTGTTCTCCAAGTAACAGGCTCAGCTGGCCTCAAGTTAAAGCCAGAAAAATGTTATTCTTGCTTTAACGAACTCCAATTCCTAGGCCACGTCGTCAGTAGCGAAGGTGTCCGGCCTGACCCAGACAAAATAGACGGTGCTACAAAGTTCCCCACACCATCTGACAAGAAGGCAGTGAAACGCTTCTTGGGCCTGTGCGCCTATTACCGACGGTTTATTGCGGACTTTTCACGTATTGCCTCACCGTGGAAGCGACTAACACGAGAGGGTGCTCCCTTTGTGTGGGGCGAAAGCGCGCAAATGGCATTTAGCGAATTGCGTTCGCGTCTGCAAACGCCCCAGTTCTTGCACACTTTGCCCAGGACGCCCCGACAACACTTCATACCGACGCAAGCAATGTAGGTCTTGGCGACGTGCTGGTACAGTATCCAGACGGCTCCGAAAAAATGATGGCCTACGCCAGCAGAACTCTGTCGCGCACAGAAGAAAACTATTCCACTCCGGAGAAGCTTACGTTATCAGCGGCAAGGTATATCCACCTCGGCTAGAAACTTGTCCGCAAAAATCGCGGTTCGCTGCGGTCCTTACTTTTTATTTTAAAATCTGTATAGTCTAAAAACAGATTAAAAAAAGATTAAAACAGATTTTAAAAATTCCGCCTCCATCTAATCCAGTTAGAGTGGATGTCAAGCGAAGCTGTTACCGACGTTAGACGACGTTACACAAGCACCCCCACCACAAGCGACGTACGTCACGCGCGCACGCACGGGTGCTGAAGTGCAGCACACATCCTCATTCTTCTAGGCCCTCCGCCAAGCGCAAGTGCCTTATTGAGCTGAATGAACTTTTCAAAGTAAATTGCGTCAGTGAACTTGTAAAGTATGACTTACTCACAAGCTGCAGACATGATAGATTCGGATTTTAATTCGAATATACGAGAAAACATAATTCTTTTGCGCGGAAACTTTAAGAGAAAGCCCTTTTCAAGCTGTCGTTTGAGGGCCGTCTGAGTGGCCGCGGCCGCTAGGCGGCGCTACTGTTTTTGTGTGAGCACAGAACGAGCCCACGAAAAATCCCGTCCAACTAGAGGCTAACAGCTTCGCTGTAAAACCACCATGTATGTATGTATGTATGTATGTATGTATGTATGTATGTATGTATGTATGTATGTATGTATGTATGTATGTATGTATGTATGTATGTGTGTATGTGTGTGTGTGTATGTGTGTGTGTATGTGTATGTATGTATGTGTGTATGTGTGTGTGTGTATGTGTGTGTGTATGTGTATGTGTGTGTATGTATGTATGTGTGTGTGTATGTGTATGTGTGTGTATGTATGTGTGTATGTGTATGTATGTATGTATGTATGTATGTATGTATGTATGTATGTATGTATGTATGTCTCTCTGTACGTACGTACGCACGTATGCATGTATGTAACGCTGATGCTACTTTTCGTTCGGATCTGTTTATTCATCTTTTTGAGGCCAGCTTTTTGAGGCCACACACACACACGCACGCACACAGGATCCGTGCGTTCAAAATCACGACGGTCCTCAGCCAAACTTACATCTCGGTTCCACCTTCTACAATACACCCTGTACGTTTCCTTTCTCACCAACGTGCGTGTTATGTAGGCGAAACACGCTTTACAGGCGGCAGACGGTCAGGCGGCTCACCGGCGGCGTGACGTGATCCGAGTGCGACGCAGTAAATGCCTTACCTTTGAGTTCCCGCATTTAAATTAAGGTTTCCAGGTCAATGGCGTAAGTCCTGACAAGGTTTAACGATGGCACTTCGCCTAATTGCAGCCGCACAGAAGCGGGTAGCAGTTCTCGGGGACGCAGCCGACACAAGAAGCAGGCAGCATGCAGCACGTGTATGGCAACGCGTTGTCCCAGCCTTGATACCAACCAGTTTAAAGTCCAACAACTGGCACATAAATCACGCAGCCATGACCCACAAAATGAGCCACACGTACGGAGTGTTACGGAAATGACTGGACAACAGGCAAATCTTTCTCCCGGCCACTTCCTCGGCGAAAGTAATCCCATGTGCGCATTTACTCTAATGAAATGACACCGTTAAGCACAATACGCTTATAGACCTCGTTCTTACCGGTTCTAGAAAGGCATTTCCTACAATACGTTCCGGGAAGTTAGCCGTTCACTGTTATTTACGCATACCGTCTCCATTGCAAGTCATATTTGTACTGCTATTCACGCGGCATGGTGGTGTTTGAAACTGGGCTCATGGCTCATTTAAACACTACTGCAGCTCATTTAACTATGACCGAGCAATAATCCAAGGATATGTGAGCCACACAAAAATTAACAGAAGTACTTAAACAGCGCACACTATTGCATTAGTCGAAGCTGGCTATTCAACGAAATGTTGTTTTAATCATAAAGCAAAGAACGTCGAAGAAGTCCATCAGCACGGAATTGGTTGACAAATATATATATATATATATATATATATATATATATATATATATATATATATATATATATACAGGGTGTCCCAGCTATCACGCAGCACGATTAAAAAAAGAGAGAAAAGGCGTTACGCGAAGCAAACCTAGTGCGTATTGCTTCCAGTACAGTGGAGTAGCCGCCAGTAATTTTTTCGTTACTGAGATTTAATTAGGCAATTGTAATTAATTTCTAAATCGAGAATTACAGTCCAAATTATCAAAGTGTCAATGAGAAGATTGTAGAGCAACATGAAAAACACCCGATACAGCTTTCTGTTGCTTAATACCTGCTACATAAATGCGTTTTTCCGAGTGTGAAAGAAGCCCGCGAATACACGCAGAATTTCCGCGCGACTGGCCACTCGAGACATATATATATATCGGAGTAAGTACAATCAACCTCTCTATATGGCTTTCATAGATTATGAGAAGGCATTTTATTCAGTAGAGATACCAGCAGTCATAGAAGCATTGCGTAATCAAGGAGTACAGGAGGCATACGTGAATGTCTTGGCAAATATCTAGGATTCCACAGTTACCTTAGTTCTCCACAAGAAAAATAGAAAGTTACCGATCAAGAAAGGGGGTCAGGAAAGGAGACACAATCTCTCCAATGCTATTCACTGCATGCTTAGAAGAAGTATTCACGCTCTTAGACTGGGAAGGCTTAGGAGTGAGGATCAACGGCGAATATCTCAGCAACCTTCGGTTTGCAGATGACATTGTCCTATTCAGCAACAATGGAGACGAATTACAGCAAATGATTGAGGACCTTAATCTAGAAAGTGTAAGAATTGGGTTGAAGATGAATATGCAAAAGACAAAGATAATGTTCAATAGCCTGGCAAGGGAACAATAATTCAGGATCGCCAGTCAGCCTCTAGAGTCTGTAAAGGAGTACGTTTATCTAGGTCAATTACTCACAGGGGATCCTGCTCATGAGAAGGAAATTTACAGAAGAATAAAATTCGGTTGGAGTGCATACAACAGGCATTACCAAATCCTGACTGGGAGCTTACCACTGTCGTTGAAAATAAAAGTGTACAATCATTGCATTCTACCGATGCTAACATATGGGGCAGAAACTTGTAGGTTAACAAAGAATCTCGAGAACAAGTTAAGGACCGCACAAAAAACGATGCAACGAAAAATGTTGGACCTAACGTTAAGAGACAGGAAGAGAGTGGCGTGGATCAGACAGCAAACGGGGATAACCGATATTCTAGTTGACATTAAGAGCAAAAAATGGAGCTGGGCAGGCCATGTAATGCATAGGATGGATAACCGGTGAACCATTAGAGTTACAGAATGGATACCAAGAGAAGGGAAGCGCAGTCGAGGACGGCAGAAAACTAGGCGGGGTGATGAAGTTAGGAAAATTGCAGGCCCAAGTTGGAATCAGCTAGCGCAAGACAGGGGTAATTGGAGAACGCAAGGAGAGGCCTTCGTCCTGCAGTAGACATAAATATGAGCTGATAATGATGGATTGCCGGATGGAGCAACCGTTGGATTGCTGTTGCCACAGACTACCTTACGCGTTACATTAAAATCCGAGCTCTCCCACGAGGCACTGCTAATGATATTGCGACCTTCTTTGTAGATGGCATCGTACTCCGCCACGGTGCTCCAACAGTGGTTATAACCGACCCGGCACAGCATTTACAGCGCAGCTCACAGAAGATATCATGTATCTCATTGGTACAGTTCACCGCAAAGCCACTGCTTACCTGCCCTCGATGCGTGGGAATGGTCCAAGCAAATATATGCCAACTTGCTGAAAAGTGATCCGCGGAGGATCAACGGGATGGAGAAGTCCAGCGGGACGGACGCGCGGGTGGTACCTTGCGTCTCTGGCAGTCACGGCATGTCTTCACGTACTGCTTTACGTCACGGCGAAGGTTAGGCCAGAAGTACTTTTGGCGTATGCGTGAAAATGTCCGTGCGAATCCCAAGTGGCCCGAAGATGGCTCGTCGTGAGAGGCCCACAGGATGTCGTCACGTAGTGTGAACGGCCCTACAAGGAGGCAGGCGGTTGCGGTCGAGTGAAAACTCAACTTGTAGAGGACGCCATCGCGGATAAAAAACGATGATAACTTGCGGACGAACGTACGAGGCGGCTCTGGTAGACGGTTCTCAAGGTATTCGATGAGAGGCCGGAGTTCTCTATCATCGCGCTGTTGCTTGCTGATGTCTGATACTGTGATAATGGAAAGAAATGCGTCTTCTTCATCAACGTCGAATGGCAACGGTTGAAGTGGAGCACGCGGCAGGCAGTCGGCGTCGGTGTGTTTACGCCCGGACTTGAACACTGTCGTCATATCGTATTCTTGCAAGCGAAGACTCCAGCGTGCAAGACGGCCAGATGTATCCTTCAGATTGGCGAGCCAGCACAATAAATGGTGATCTGTCACACCTCAAAATGATCGGCCGTAGAAATATGGTCGGAACTTAGCAATTGCCCACACAACAGCCAAGCATTCCTTCTCCATAGTGGAATAGTTCCTTTCAGCTGGAGACAAAGAGCGGCTTGCGTACGGAATGACGCGCTCGGCTCCATCTTTCCACTGTACGAGGACGGCACCAAGGCCAACGTTGCTGGCATCCGTGTGCAACTGGGTGTCACTGTCGTCGTCATAATGTCCTAGAACGGGAGGTGTTTGCAGACGTTTCTGGAGTTCACAGAAGGCCTTTTGTTGGTCCTGCTCCCAGACAAACGGAACATTACCCTTTGTTAACCACCTCAAAGGTTCGGCTATCCTTGAAAAGTTAGCCACGAAGCGTCTCTAATATGCGCAAAGCCCTAGAAAACGGCGGAGTTCGTGTTTGTTCGAAGGTGTTGGAAACGAAGCAACAGCAATGGTTTTCTCGGGGTCTGATCGAATGCCTTCGTAGTTGACGACATGGCCTAAATATTTGAGTTCGTCATACCCGAAACGGCATTTTTCAGGCATTAAAGGGACACTAAATAGAAACCGGAAGTTGAGCTTAAATGGTAGATTATCCTTTCACGATCACAGCCATACCATTCTTACTGCAAACAGATGTTTAATAGGCGAGAAAATAGCGAAAAACTGAAGGATAGGTGCTGACGCCCCTTCGAATTTCCCGCACTACACGTTCTGACGTCGGAGATTACAAATGCAGGCCGGTCGCGATTGGTCGAGAGCGATTTATTGCTGTTAATAAAGCGCAAAATGAAATACACCTTAAACGTACATAAATAGCATTTGCCAATTTTTTAAACCGTTTCAAGCGAGGAAGTACAAGTTTAGCACAAAATTAAATAAATAAGAAAAAATGGCATGGCGATACATCCGGTCGTGTTAGTTTCGTAGTTTCGTTTTTGGTCAATGCATCGTCGCGCGCGCCTGTTCCGCTCTACGGTGTTTGGTTGCGTGTTGCGTGGCTCAAAAAACGTTGACTTCGCGGGAAACAGCCAGAAAATGTCTCGTGTGTGTAGTGTTGAGGGCTGTATAAATGGCCCAAGGTGCTTGCTCAGGGGCAGCGGCAGTGTTGACTCGATTGTGTCCTTTCATGTGGTGTCGCGCGGTGAGCCCCGGCTCCCCGGCGTTCGCAATGGCTCAGTGCTCTGCCCATGATAAAACGGCAAAAGAGCCAGAGAAACCGATGGTGTGCTCTCTGCATTTCTCGCCCTCGGATTATGTGTATAATCCTGCCCTCGAAAAGTATCTTGGCGTGCCCCAGAGGCCAGTCCTTTCTCGAGCAGATGTTCCCTCCATGCGGCCTTCATTAAACCCCCTACCGGTGCCCCTGCAGCAGCAAACTGGCGGCTCAGTGAGTGCTGAATGTCATTAAATAAAGCCACGAAATAACCATACCGAGTACGTGCGCAACTTTCTACGCTTGTTCTGTCGGGAGCATCGTCACCTGGCGGACCGGACGCTTCGCCTTCCGTCGACGAAAACGAATCTCTCCGCCGGCGCGGTCGGCGGCTCACCGCCATCGCACGCGGAAACACCTACCGCTCGAGCACGGAGGATCATTTCGCGCTCCGTTTCACTGAATATCGCTGAAATGCAGTCCTGCTTCCCTGGCGAGCTCTTCGTTGCAAGGTTCAGCTGCAGCAACGGTATCCATCGCGGCGAACGCAAACGCTGCGACCATGCATGCAGCCATGATGCATCCAGTGTCTCGGCCGTTTACGCAAGCGGTGACGTATCATGGCGCATTCTGATTCGCCGAGAGCAATGAAATCTGTGACGACACTGCTTCAGCGCCAAATCTGGGGTGAGAGAAATTGAGGAAGAGATATTTGGTCTTTGTTTACGAATTTCTCCGCTAATAACTCATATTTTTGCACACATCAAAAACTAGCATGCATTCCTGAAGGTCCCTCTTTTATTACAGCTGAACTTCCTGTTTCTCTTTAGTGTCCCTTTAAAGACAGGCCAGCAGTGCGAACTGCGTCAAGAACTGCTTGTAAGCGCTGGAGGTGCTGCTCAAAAGTTTCTGAAAACACAACGATATCATCTAAATAGACAAGGCATGACTGCCACTTGAGACCTGATAGAACCGTGTCCATCATGCGCTGAAAAGTAGCAGGCGCAAGCACAATCCGAAAGGAAGGACCTTGAATTCGTAGAGTCCGTCGGGCGTAATAAATGCGGTTTTCTCAAGGTCACGGTCATCAAACTCTATTTGCCAGTAGCCGCTGCGAAGGTCCATCGATGAGAAGTATGGGGCATGTCGAAGGCGGTCCAAAGAATCGTCGATGCGGGGAAGAGGATAAACGTCCTTCTTCGTAACGTTGTTAAGCTTGCGATAGTCAACCCAAAAAAGCATTGTGCCGTCTTTCTTTTTTACCAGAACTACAGGTGACACCCATGGACTTGTGGAGGGCTGTATGATGTCGACGGTAAGCATTTGTTGGACTTGAGTTCGGATGGCGTCTTGCTCTTTACGAGAAACACGGTGGGCACGTTGGCGCACGGGTCTTTCATTGGGATTTGTAATAATTCTGTGTTTCGTAATATGCGTTCGGTTTACCTCCGATGTTGAAGCGAAACAGTCCGCAAAAGACTGCAAAAGGCTTCGAATTGTAGCTTGTTGTTCACCTGATAATTTAGAATTCACATCAATTTTGCTGTTGGCCGGTACGTCACAGTTAGAATCTCCGCGATTGTGTCCTACAGTTAAACAAGCAGGAGAGTCACTGACTGGCTCCAAATAGGCGATGGCAGTTCGTGGGGCGAAATGCTGGTATTCACGACTGAAATTGGTCACTAAAATCTGAGCAGTCCGTGACAGCAGCTACAAGATGCCGCAGGCTACGCAAACCTGTCGAGCCAACAAGACTGACGATTGCCTTCAGCGATTCCGAGATGGGGAGGATCGTCGTCTGTTTCCACGGTGATCAACGTACTACTCCGTGGTGGTAAAGAAGCGCAGTCACCCGAAACGCGTAACACCGTGGACTGTGGGTGATATTCGTCCGAATGAGTTGCGTGTTCGCTGGAAAAAGTGACAAGCAACTCGCGAAGGTTTGCGATTGCGCCGTACTCCCGAAGAAAGTCCATGCCGAGAATAACCTGCCTAGAGCACTCTGCCAGTATAATAAATGAACCGACAAATGTGGCGTCACGAAGTTGTACCCTCGCAGTGCATTTGCCGATCGGCGTGAAAACATGACCACCGGCTGTACGGAGCTTAGGCGCTAGCCACGGTGTCGTCACCTTGCGAAGTGCAGTAGCCAGTTGTCCGCTCATAACAGAATAATCGGCACAAGTATCACCAAGAGCGGTTACCGGGTGGTTGTCTAGAGAAACGAGTATGTCGGCTGAAACAGGTTCACGGTTTGCAAAGAAAGATGCCGAAGGTACGCAGTAGTCGTTGTCGTCATTGGTATCGTAGTCGTCGACGTCGTCGTCGGGGTGTCGCAGCGGAGGATCTTTCGAAGTGCGTTGGATAGCGACCCCACCCCGGGGGTCGCTATTCTTAGTTTCCCCGACTTGGGCTCGTGGGCCGGTTGCCCACGGAAGCGGAGAACGTAGTATAGCGACTAGGTAACGCCGATCGTCGAGGAGGTGGTGATTGTGACTGGCGCCTCTGCGGAGATGGAGATCGGGACGTTGGCAGAGACTGTTCAAACGGTGGGAACTGCGCGTACGGCGACGGATGTTGACTGGCCAGATATTCCTGGATTTCTCTCGGGCGCTCTCCCTCACGTGGGCGACGAGCGTCAGGGTGATAGCCCTGGAGTCCTATTCTTCGGTAGAAGCATGCACGGTACAAGTGGCCCGCTTCGCCACAGTGGAAGCAGACTGGCTGATAGTCAGGTGTGCGCCACGCGTCGGACTTTCGCGTATTGATTAGGGGGCTCGTGGACTCGTACATATTTGTACGTGAAGCTTGGCCCTGGAAGTGGAACAGCAGTTCTTCAGAAGAAGGCGGGTTACGGTGGTTCACGGGCTGTGCAGGTAGCCTCAAAGCTACGCGGCGAAGCCGTATTACGGAAGCCATGCGGGGAAAACAACATCAGGGGACGCGTGAGAGTCGCGCATCCCCACAACTCGTACATATTTGTACGTGAAGCTTGGCTCTGGAAGTGGAACAGCAGTTCTTCAGAAGAAGGCGGGTTACGGTGGTACACGGGCTGTGCAGGTAGCCTCACTGCTTGCGCATAAGTCAGTAAGGGGCGGCTTCAGGTCTGGTTTGCACGAATTACTGTGCCGCCTGGCGTACTTCTTCGCGGACGATATCTGTGAGAGATGTTACGGTCGACTGAAATCGCACTCCCTGTAGTCTATCGCGCTCCTCACGCACGACACTGCGCACAAGCTCTCGAAGCGCATCGGTGTCACAGGGCAACGAGAGAGAAGATGCTGATCCCAGGCTGATTTGGCGATCGTAGACCGAGGAGCGTTGCTGAAGGGCTCGCTCCATTGTTGTCGCCTGACTGACGAACTCAGCTACTGTAGCTAGAGGCCTTCGCATAAGTCCAGCAAACAGCTGCTCTTTCACTGCACACATCAGCAGGCGGACCTTCTTCGCCTCTGTCATGTCAGCGTCAGCACGCTTGAAAAGTCGCGACATGTCCTCTACGAACATGGCTACGCTTTCATTCGGCTTTTGAACCCTACTCTGAAGGGCTTGCTCTGCTCGCTCTTTTCTTGCGGGACTGCTGTACGTATCGCGTATATGCCGTTGAAATTCTGGCCAGGTGGTGATGGATGGCTCGTGGTTAGCGAACCATGTTCGGGCAGAGTCCTCTAGGGCGAAGTACACGTTTCCTAGCTTTTTCCGTTCATCACAATCATTAAACTCGGCCACACGATCAAAGTCACCGAGCCAGTCTTCCACGTCCTCAAAAGGCTCACCATGGAACGACCGCGGCCAGCGTGGCGTGTGGAGAACCAGCGACGCAGGAGGCTGTGCCATACCATGTGTCTCCTGTGTCTGGCTTGCGGTTGTGGTCGACATCCTCGGCAGATCTTGCAGGCCGTATTCCGGAGGCAATCTTTGAAGCCATCGGCTTTTGCGTAGTTGTTCGCTTCCAGTTTCTGGGGGTCAGACTACATAGACGCGTACCCAGCACCTCCACCAGTTTGTCACAGACAAAACCACAAAAGACTTCGGTCGAAGCTATAGATTTGGTCTGGTTTGGTTTGGTGCCTGTAGATATAGCACAACCCACTATGGGGGATTGGCCATGAATCGGGCGGCAGTGGGAAGAAAAATGAAGGATACCTAAATGGGATTTTCTTACTTAAGAATGAGATAATCAATGAATTATAATCGTTAATATTAATTTTCATGCTATAGCATCTTAAAATTTGAAGCAAATGTTTTTGTTGTGAGAAAAAAAAATTAGCATGGCAGTCTCTTTGTTTCCATTACAAAATTAAATATGGCATCACATACGTTCCTATTATAGTGTCCTAGTGCCGACGCCCCCAGAGATAGAATGATAGGTAACGTAATGTTCAATCCAAGTTGGCGAAGGGGACCTTCTAGAAGTCGTTTTCTATGCATGGTGAACCTACGACACTCTATAAAGAAATGATCCATAGTTTCGGTTTCATTGCAATAAAAGCATTGAGGGGAAGGCGCCAAACCAGACCTATGGGTATACAAATTAAGCCTTGGTATTCGGCAACGCATTCTAGTAAACGATACTTCAAATTTTCAAACGATACTTCAAAAGCTGTCCTGGCACCTTCGTCGTTGTCTTCCTTGGGGAGCAATCCAACATGCCTAGCATCTTGCACCGAATGGGACCGAGCGGCTGTCATTTGTGTCAAGGTCGTGGCAATATATATATATATATATATATATATATATATATATATATATATATATATATATATATATATATATATTGTCGCAACGTCAAAAACAGAGGTCGCACAGCCCTGATCAAGAGGGATAGCAGCAGGTCGCCTGTTTAATACAGCGCGCTACTGCGACTTCTTCGCCGCGCCTTGATAGAAACGCGCATGCCTGCTCGTATAGTCGTCCTCTTCATCGGAGTACAGGCGCGGAATTTGCGTCCCTCCGAAGGAAGCATCGTCCCGATGCGCATATGAGGGCGGTGTATAAATGGCACAGAGTAAGACACGCAAAACAATACCACAAAAACAACAGAAAAGAACAAACGAAACTTAGTTCTACAGATACGGCTTCATCCGCACGACATGCACCACTTCGGGTAAGTTCTTGCGGCAACTGGAGCTACTGTCACTGTCAGGAACGACCTCGTAGATCACGTCGCTCAGGCTTCGAATCACTCTGTACGGCCCAAAGTACCGTCTTAGCAGTTTTTCAGAAAGTCCACGACGGCGTATGGGTATCCAAACCCATACTTTATCGCCGGGAGTGTAGAGAACGGACATGTGTCGAAGATCGTACCGTTTTGCATCTTGGCCTTGCTGATAGCAGATGCGTACGCGGGCAAGCTGTCTGGCTTCTTCGGCGCGCTGAGTAAATTCGACAACAGTCGGCAGGTATGTCGTCACACTCGTGAGGCAGCATGGCATCCAACGTCGTCGTGGCTTCGCGACCGTGGACCAAGCTGAAGGGTGTCATTCGAGTAGTTTCTTGCCGAGCGGTATTGTACGCGAAAGTCACATAAGGCAAAATCTGATCCCAGTTCTTGTGTTCCACGTCGACGTACATAAATAGCATGTCTGCAAGTGTCTTATTAAGCCGCTCGGTTAGTCCGTTGGTCTGGGGATGATATGCGGTTGTTTTCCCGTGGCTTGTACCACTAAGTGTGACAACCGAGTCAAGAAGTTCTGCAGTGAAGGCAGTTCCCCTGTCTGTGATGACTACTTTTGGGGCACCGTGCCGAAGGACGACGTTTTCGATGAAAAAATGAGCCACTTCGGCTGCTGTGCCCCGCTGCATAGCTTTAGTCTCTGCGTAGCGCATCAGGTAATCGGTTGCGACAATGATCCATTTGTTGCCGGCTATAGACGTTGGAAATGGGCCCAAGAAATCCATTCCAACTTGGGTGAAAGGCTGTCTTGGTACCTCGACTGGATGTAAGAGACCTGCAGGCTTGCCGGGAGGTGATTTGCGTCTTTGGCAGTCGGAACATGTTTGTACATGATGTTTCACAGCAGTGGGTAGCTTTGGCCAATAGTACTTGCGTCGGAGTCGGGACAGTGTTCTCGTGTAGCCTAGATGACCTGAGGTGGCTTCATTGTGGCATGCTGTTAGTATTTCTTTGCGAAGTGATGCCGGTACGACAAGCAGGTACGTGTTGCCGCTGGCAAAAAAGTTCCTTCTTATAGAGAACATCATTCCGCAGACAAAACGACGGCAGTCCCCTGGCAAAGAGTCACGGGGCGTCTTTACTTCGACCTTCCAAGAAATTAATGAGTGGGAGTAGCTCTGGGTCGTGGCGCTGCTCCTGTGAAACGGTGACGGCGTCGACGACTCCCAAAAATGCAGCGTCCACGTCCACGTCATCGGTACCTGCGGGCTCGACGGGTGACCGCGAGATGCAGTCGGCGTCGGTGTGCCTTTTCCCAGATTTGTAAATTATGGTCATGTCGAACTCCTGAAGCCTAACACTCCAGCGCGCCAGACGGCCAGATGGATCTTTCAAGTTAGTCAGCCAACAAAGAGAATGATGATCGCTGACAACCTTGAATGAACGGCCGTACAAATACGGACGAAATTTGGTAACCGCCCACACCACGGCGAGGCATTCCTTCTCGGTAGTCGAGTAGTTTTCCTCCGTACGAGAGAGAGTTCGGCTGGCGTAAGCGATTACTTTTTCGAAGCCGTGTTGCCACTGCACCAGTACGGCCCCCAGACCAACATTGCTCGCATCGGTGTGAAGTTCTGTAGGGGCTTCCAGGTCAAAGTGTGCAAGAACTGGAGGCGTTTGCAGGCGCTGGAGTAGTTCGTCAAATGCTACTTGCTCATTTTCACCCCACAGAAAGGGAACATTGTCGCGTGTAAGGAGTGTTAACGGGACAGCAAAAACGTGAGAAGTTCGCAATGAATCGCCGGTAATAGGCGCACAGCCCCAAGAAGCGCCTCACTGTCTTCTTGTCGGGCGGTGTGGGGAACTTTGCCACAGCGTCTATTTTATCTGGGTCAGGTCGCACACCCTCGTAACTGACGACGTGGCCGAGGAAGCACAGTTCACTGAAATCAAAATGAGATTTCTCGGGCTTTAACGTCAGGCCAGCTGAGCGTATGGCTTGAAGAACAGTGAGTAACCGGCTTAGGTGCTCCTCGAATGTAGCTGAGAACACTATGACGTCGTCTAAAAAGACCAAGCAAGTTTGCCACTTCAGGCCTGATAGCACGGTGTCTATTAAACGCTGAAAAGTGGCTGGCGCTGAGCACAGACCGAACGGAAGTACCTTAAATTCGTAAAGACCGTCGGGGGTCACGAAGGCCGTTTTCTCACGATCTCTCTCATCGACCTCTATCTGCCAATACCCGCTTCGCAGGTCCATTGATGAAAAATAACGTGCATGCCGCAGCCTGTCCAGCGAATCGTCTATGCGTGGCAGCTGGTTGACGTCTATCTTCGTGACTTGGTTTAATTTGCAGTAATCGATGCAGAAGCGCAAGCTGCCGTCTTTCTTTTTGACCAAGACCACGGGTGACGCCCAGGGGCTGTTCGAAGGCTGTATCACGTCATCCTCGAGCATCTTGGTCACTTGCTTTTGAATCTCTTCACGTTCCTTTGGAGCTACACGGCAGGGGTTTTGTCGAATCGGCCTCGTGGTATCATCCGTGATTATACGGTGCTTGGTCAGTGGTGTTTGTTTCACCTTTGACGTAGTCGAAAAGCAATCTTCGAACTGGTGTATCAGCTCCAAGAGGCGCTGTCTCTCAGAAGGCGACAGGGTGGAGCTGACGTCGAAAGACAAATGTCTCGAGGCCGGAACGGTCGATTCTTGACGTTGTACAGCCAAACAGTCTTTTATTTGGGTGACTTCATCGCAGTAGGCAATTGCGGTGCCCTTCTGGATGTGACGGCGTTCGCCACTGAAGTTCGTGAGAAGGACGTCCGCATGCCCATGAGTCATGTCGAGTAGGCCTCTAGCAATCGAAATGCCTTGGGTTAGCAATAGTGCAACGATTTGCTCCGCGATCACATCCCCATGGTAGGGCTTCTGGCACGAAACAGATACAAGGCGGTAGGAACGCGGTTGGATGGTCACATCGTCGGCGATTCGCAGACGCTCATATTGCCCATCATGAATGGTGTCGGCAGAGGGGCTTGCAGAGAACGTCACCATTGTGGTCCGGAATGCTTATGACGGCGCCGTGATCTCGCAGAAAATCCATCCCTAAGATGAGGTCTCTGCAGCAGTCGGCGAGAATGACGAAAGAGGCAACGAAGCTGGAATCACCGATGTGGATTCGCGCGGTGCATGTTCCCGTTGGCGTCATTAACTGCCCACCGGCACTTCTTATGTGTGGACCGGTCCACGGCGTCTTCACTTTCCGAATGCGGTCGGCTAGCTTCTGCCGCATGATTGAGAAGTCTGCGCCAGTGTCAACAAGTGCTGTGACATGATGTCCATCTATCAGAATGCTAAGATTGGCACGACCAACGTCGTCGGCGTTAGTATTCGTCGTCGTCGTCTCATCGTCTTGGGTAGCGTGGGGGGTATTTTTGGCGTCGCGGCACTGGGCAACCTTCCCCCCGGAGGTCGCTGCTGTTAGTTTCCCCGGCGCGGACTAGGGGACCGACCACCCCTGACGACGTCAGCGAAACTCTGGCGGTTTGGGGAAGTGTAACGCACAGGTGACGGAGACTGCAAGCGACGACGTGGTGAAGCTGCTTGGCTGGTCGACAGGTGATCACGGTTCGGGGCACAACGGTCGTCAAAGCGCAGAGAAGCGGCGGGCGAAAACCTTGCCATCCCAGCATCTCGATATAAGCGTCGTGAAACCTTGCTCAGAAGTTTTGAAGCTACATGGCGAATGACAAGATTTCTCTCCAAACCATTCTACTGAATGGATGTGGAAGATAAGGTGCTTCGAAACTCAGGAGAATGCGGTGTAATCACTCTCTCAACCGATTGATGAGAGAACCATGTACGCGGCCGGACGACAGGACCAGCCTCGCGCGCAGTGGCTCAGAATTTTCTTAAGAGATTGTTCCTTCATTGCGCTGTCAAAAAATAACTTATCACCTCCACGTAGCGAATAACATTACAAGTATGGTGGGTACACCAATTGCGATGTGCGCGACTGCATTGGAAACCGCAATCGCACTTGTCACAGGTCCCCTGTGAATATATCTTCCGCGAAGTTCGTCGCACATCCACACCGGTGGTGCGGTCGCCAACCAAGAGGATTCGAAATGTGCACCATGTGACAAAGATAAAAATGAAACGTGAGTGGGAAGGGGGAGGCCAAGGGTTGGGGCAAAGTGAGAGCAGTCAAAATTGCGCCGAAAACTATTGTGCGGTTCGTCTGGCTACGGTAGTTGCGGGAAATGTGTGCGGTTCAAAATCCGACGCATGAATTAGCAGTTCACCATATTGCGATAGGCTAAGGCCTGTTGGGTACTTGACTAAAACAAATACGGAACATAGCAACCAATGCCAACATTAGAGGGAGGGGGGGGGGGGGGGGCGTGAGGCACGCAGTGACCGAAGGACGGTGAAATCGTGTACGAGCTATCTGTATAGACTGATACGCGAACAAATTCGGGCAAACAGAAACCCCTACCAGCGCGTCCACGTTCTCGCTTCATGTTTACTGCCCATTCAAGTAGCCCTGCAAGGTCACGTAGTCAATTATGGTGCATATCAAGGTTCGCTATCCAATGGGCGCTGATAGCGTGCGCTCTCCCGTACTCTTAAACTCATTCGCACACGCTATGAGTTGCCAATTTAATGCGAGATGTCCCTTTTCGCCACTTCCCTTTTGCTTAGCTGTAGCTAACGCAGTCATCTTTATATTGACACAACGTCACCGTGTGACTCAAATGGAATGAAATTTCAAGACGTTCGATAAATTACGAAACACGCGTATTACATGTTATTAAACAAATGTAATAACATGCAGACTTTTGCGTAGGGGTTCCCGCATTATAGAAAGTTTGTGCAGCGCGATAAAAACGGAGACAGGAAAGGAGCGCAAAAACGACATGGACTGGCGCTGGGACAAAGCGCTCGTTTCTGTGTTCCTTTCCTGTCTCCGTTTTCATTGCGCTGCACAAACTTCGTACAATTCAAGAAGTAGTACCAACTAGCCTGTGAGAGGATTCTTCTGGGCTTCTCGCGTTTCAACGCGCCGAAATTGTGATGGCAACAAGCAACCCTAGGCACCGCACGAGTACAATCGCAGGCATGGTAAACCACTCCTCATAAATCAGAATGCGAGCGCCCAAATTTTACTTTTTCTTTTCTTTTTGTACTGTGTGTGTGTGTGTGTGTGTGTGTGTGTGTGTGTGCGTGCGTGTACGTGTGCGTGTGCGTGTGTGTGTGTGTGCGTGTGTGTGTGTGTGTGTGTGTGTGTGTGTGTGTGTGTGTGTGTGTGTGTGTGTGTGTGTGTGTGTTCGTGTTCTAGGCCCAGATCAATAACCCGTTGCAGACCGTCCATTATTTGTAGCTAATCACAAGGAAATGATGGCAGATGCAGTCAAAAGCGACGGTAGACAGTCAAAGCTTGAACAGCGAAATGTCAAGCGAGCTGTCTTGCTTAGTTGATGGTAGTAGCCGTTAAGGGTTTCCCCTCCAACACCGAAAAAAGAAATTTAAAAGGATGGCCTTTCTTACCGCTCGTCTGTATTTACTCCAGCCTACGCGCTGCGTCGCTGACTATCGTATTATTCTTTCTCTTTTTTATTGAGATTCAAGTAAACAGAGCAGTCTACGCCGCCATATCCTGGCGACGGCATTTTTATATAGTAAATTTTAAAAATCTTTCATGCTACTAGCTTTCTTTAGTTTAAACAAAATTTAAGCACTTATTCGTAGCCTTCAAAACAACTAAAGATAGTTTTAGGTGCTTTGACCTGTTGGTGCTCTGATAGGTAGAGAGCTTGCGGTAAAGACGCAAAATAAAAGATGAACTAACGGAGTAACTGAAGAGATGAGTGAACTGGCTACAAGCAACTGGTAGCCATAAAATAGTGCGCAAAAGCGGAGGGCTCGAAAGAATAACACCCAGAAAGCATAAAAATACATTAGCAAGCACAGAGAATCAGCAGTTACTCGTGGCAGAATTGAAAGACAGATGTACAGTGTAGAAAGGGGAATATATTCAAGGATTACAAGAATCCCTGGTAGCCATTCAGGAACAGCAAGATCCACTTTCTTTTTTCTCTTGCTCTCCACAACACAACGTACTACGCAGCGACGACAACCGAATAGAAAACGACTGCGCAAAAAATAGCGCTACTTGACTTAGTTTAGACTTCGGCATGAAATACGAAAAAGGAAAACATACCTGGAAGTTTATGACCTAGGAGGGCGAAAACACCGTTATTTCTCGTAAACGCGCTCCCTCATGCCTCAGGAAAAAAACACGCACAAAGAACAGAAAAGAGAGACAGAAAAAAAAAGGGGGGGGGGGGGTGAATGTGAGGCCAAGAGGCGGGAATAAATTTCTGTTTAGCTTGAACAACGCCGGGCGAAAATTTTATGTATTCAGGTTTCCCTAGGAAAAATAAAGCGGACGGTGTCGCGTACGTTTCTGAATAATGCCTGCGGCATCTGGCTCACAGAATATGCAAACGCAGAGAGGCTGGCGCTAATGCACAAATATTCCGTACGAGACAAATGAAGCGCTCAGCAATGTAAACTTTGCTTGCGCCCGCTGACAACTTTGTGGAGCAGCGGAATGTGTGTGCGTATTTCTCAACTGCGTATTGGCACAGCCGGCTCTTGAGCCTATAGCTTTCCACCGGTGTGCAGTTATTAAACAAACAAACAGGAATGTAAGCTACGGGCATGTTTCGAAAAGTTCTAGGAGCGCCTCATTCGGCATGCGTGTATTGGGCGACGACAAGAAATGCGATGCTGACTGCACCTATAGCCTCCAGAGTCGTCGTTGTTCTTCGAAATTGCTTGTCCAATCATTTGTAGCTGCTAAAATGTCTGCAGCGCGTCGACTAAACAGGTCGACTCAGCTTCGCACTAAACTTGGTGGCGTTTTCCAACCACGCGTGAGACGATAAAAGTGCGCGTGCATGCCGTTTCCGCCTTTTTGACGACGTCAATGCGGGGCGAAAAAACAGGCGTGCAATTAGAAAAGCGCGAGGGAAAGCCCGCGCGAGTCCTTCGTAAAATGTTTCGTACATCTATAGTATACAGCGCGCGTGAATCTATAACACTGTATTGCAGCTATGGCAATGCGCATATTGGTGCTTTTCACGAAGCGGCATAAAGCAAGTAGAGATGACCAAAGTTCATCATACTAGAAAAATAAAACGTCATCTCGAGTTTTTCCAAACATAACGTATTATTTCTCACTTTAGGCGTACGCCCACGTGCATGTGTGTGCTTTCGGTTTTCGTTCGGTTCAACTCCGCAGCAAGAAAAGCAATGGTTCAAACCAGTTCCCACCGGTTTTTGTTGTCATACAGAACGGAGTAATGATAGAGAACAAATTTATTTTGCAGAATCTCGAATATTCCAATCAGCAGAGTAAAGAAGCGGTTAATCGATGCGCATCCACAGTGATGTCGAGTTCCGGCGCCGGAAGACACGTCTGCAGAAACTCGTGACTCGCAAGCGCAGAACAAATAAACCTATTGGTCATCTTGCACGTCTTCTTTTTTTTTCTTTTTTGCTTGAAGTATTTTCGCCAACTTACCGGTTTACTCATGTTCATATTATTAAACAAGTGAAGCGTGGTTGGAGAAACAAGGAGCGCTGTAGACCTCCAGAGAGCCCTCCGTTTTGTTAACTTATGGTAGCGTAGATATTCGTTATGGTCTCAGAACGTTAGGGAATTTTTTTCCCCTGACGTTGCGTGCTTTGTAAAGTCGTCGGAAGGCTCTTCTCGGCACTAGAAGTGGTAACACACACACGTACGCACGACGCGAAAAGGCGCGCAGTCTCACTGATATCGCACATTTCCTAAAACGCGAATGCTACGTTCCCCTCTTCCACTGCCGCATCATTTTAGTTTGAGAAAATCGGCCGTGCAGACGCCTCCGGCTTCCATACGGCAGGTTGTCAAGAGAGTTACGCAGCTGGACGCAGGCGTAGGCGGCGCTGCGATGGCGAGTGTCGTCGCCTCATAGCTTTCTCTCGAAATGAAGCCGAGCTGAGGCTGTCAACGCAGTGCTCTGTTGGGTCCTGGAGACATTCCCGCGGAATTCCATGTATGCCCATCGCTTTTTCTTAAGCGATGCTAAAAGTCCTCACTTCTCTGCGCGGCATGCACAGTGCTCATCGCAAATCATCGCTCGTGGATGCTTTGAGCATATATATGCTTACACGGGAAAAAAAAAGGAAAAAAACACACACACACATTGTAAGCGGCCCACTGAACATGAATAAAAATGTATCCGTGGTTTACCTTCAGTCGTTCAGCCAAAGATGTTAGCGATGGTGGCGCGGGAGGCGAATAAAAATATGTTAAATGCAATGAAGAGTATGTACAAACTGAAACATTTGAAATATTATTGCGATAGCAATTATATGGACACTCAAAAGCAGATTTCTGCCGTCGGCGTCGCCGTCGTAGTCGCCGTCGCCGTGAGGTTCCGTATGACGTCAATGGAGATGAAATCGTCGCCGCGAGCCGAAATCTGTATGTGCGAGTGGAAGGGCGCGAGGGGCGCGCGCTTTCACGGGGAGTGAACGCACGGCGGAGAACAAACGCGCGTTCTGCGCCGTGCTCGCTTAAGGGCTGCAGAAGTAGGCGTCTCTTTCCTCCTTTACAATCACCATATATGTAGAGCAAATGCACCTTCTTCCGACGCGCGAGAGGCCGTGGGGGAGAGGGGGGGGAAGGGAGGCGACGTTTAGCTGCGGCACCAAGTGCCTATTTAAATCAGAGGCTCCGGCAACAGTCACCAACGCCGCACGCATTTTGCGCGAACGCGGGCAAAACGCCGACGGCGTCGACAACAGTTCTGCGTGTTGCCGGCGCTGCTGCATGTCCAAGTTTATACAGCTGATAAAGCTAATATCATTACTCCGTATAGCTCTCTACAAATTTGCTATTGCAATTGATGCTTCGCCTTTCAGGTGAAACTGCGACAACTTTTTTTTTAACGAATAATACAAAAAAGGCGAAAGCTTGCACTGGGCCGCGCAAAGCTCAAGACACAGCGAAGCTGGCCGAAATGCCGACAACGCGTTACACCGCGTTGTAATGCCGACAATGCGTTCCAGCAGACCCGCTCCGTGAATGCGTCTCTCTCTCTCTAATTTTCTTTATCTCTCGCCTGAGCATAGCGCGCAAAACATCTCCTTCACCTCGCAGAGCATTGGCACGAGCGCGTGCGAACGCGCCAGCTGTGGACGAAGGCGACGACGCTCGAACGCAATCATATGGTTCGCATAAATGCGCGTTCTGCAGGCGTGCCTGTATAACCTAGTGGTTACGACGCTCGCCCTGGCGCCGTGAGTACGGGGGTTCGAATCTCGCCTCTGAAACAAAGTTTATTTTCTTTCTTAATTGCTGATGATGATAGTTTCTTGATACGAACCACAAATTACGGCTGGCTTCGGTATTAATAATACAATTTTTTTACATTAAATAAACAAAAGTGACGTCTAGAAAAATCTTGCTGTGAATTATTTGCGATGCACAGTTTCATTTCTTATGCTATAGTTTTCAGCCTCCGTGAGTCGTCTTGAAGGCCACAGCTCGCTCGGGATTATCCGCCTCAAAAGGTATAACGTCTTCTACAACGGATGGTACGAGTACAATGAGATAGTGTCACCTACAAAATTTGTGCGAAATATACATTTTTGCATTTCTAATACAAAGGGCACTTAGCCGCTGTGAATCACGTGAATTGTACCTGATGTACTGAAACGACTTGGGATCGACTACTCTCATGCGCTGTTATTTTAGCAGACCTGTGCGCTATGAGCCTACTATACGTTTGCATGTATAATGTGGTGATTTATTGTTGATTGATTTATCATCCCGCCAGCGTTGTACGACGCCACATAGCTGCCAGCATAGAGATTCGCACAATATCACCTAGACGAAAATCTGGCGCTGCTGCGCTGTGGTATGCATGGGAATGCCGAATATGGTGGCTTCGGATTGGCATCGTTCTCGGAGAGCCAGGACAGCTTGAATGCGCGCCTGGCTAGCACCGTTGCGCCTGTCACAATGGTTCGTTTCTTACTAAAAGAGTACGTAAAAAGCCGTTCTAACTTTATTATTAAACAAAAAACGTCTTTTTTTTCCCCTCATGAGAACTTGTGCTTGGATGTACAACTATATGAAACGTAAGAACTATTGGCGGGCCGCTAAAGTTGGAGGACAGACGGCAAGGTCCGCGCTCGCTTTGCGGTGGTTTGTCGTCTGTTCTTGCTTTTCTCCACTAGATTATGCACTGCAGGTGAGTATATACTTCATTCAAAAATGTAATACAGGTGAAAGAAAATCAGCTATCAAGATTTTGGTTCAAGAACGCATTATCTGTGCACCCATATCCACGTTTTAGGCGAAGCCTCGCTAAACGCCAGCCAACAGAAGTCTCGCATACATACATACATATATATATATATATATATATATATATATATATATATAGTCATTGCCTTGACGGCACAACTCCCTAAGACGGTGGCGCCAGATTTTCCATTTTTAATATTGTAAGAAGCTCTATGGCTACCCGAGCACTGCTGCGCGACATCAACATGTGTCCCCCCGCGTATTCTTACAAACCCGTCCGAGGAGGTTAAGCGCAACGCTAACCCATGCTATATCGCTTTCAATGCTTTTCAATGAGGGCGAAACTGCCCAATGTTTCATCGAAGACACCCGAAACGAGGCGCGGAGAAGAACGCACCGCAGAATGACTTGTTTGAAGCAAAGTAAGCTTCGCATTAAAAAAAGCAAGAAGAAAAAGTAACGTTTAGGTTTAGTTTCAGTGCGCGCAGAGTAACACATATTTATTTTTCTTTCGGTTCAGTTCCAGTTAGATATCCTAATTCCTAGCGATCGAGATAACTTAGAAATGGAACTTATCACGAATAAGCGCACACTGCATCATGCAGGTTACATATTACAGAGGTAACAGACATACCAAGAAAGCACCTTTGTGGACATCTCGGTGGGTCGCGCGATACGTAAGCCACTAGAAAAACAAAGTATGCTGGCCATGTATGTGAATTCAAATTCCTTGCGGGTGCTCAAATACGGTGGCAACAGATCGGCAAAACTGTTTTTTTTTCCAGGACATAAACCATATTATTATTATTATTATTATTATTATTATTATTATTATTATTATTATTATTATTATTATTATTATTATTATTATTATTATTATATTTGAAAACATATACATTTTACAGGAAAGGGAAAGCGAGGAGCAGGCTGGCAACTGCCTACCGGAAGGGGCACAACGCCTGCCTACTCTTCAGAACTATACAGAAATATATAAACAGGCATTTCTGAATGAAATCTGAAGTATAGTTTATATGTTGCCCAAGGCCTATCATCCAACGTCAGGTGCCAACGATTACCGCCCGCACGTAGCTACACGGAGCGCAAACTTCATTGCCTGAGTAAAACTAAGAGGCACACGATATTATGACTTAAAGAGTGAGAGAGATAGAAAAAAGAAAGCATCAACATAGCCTCATGTTCTTCTCGACGCATTGATTATATGAGCCAATTGGCTGCTTCTCTCCTTTTTTTTTTTTTTTTTCGGGACCCCAAGCAGATCCCTACAGGATCAACGAGGGCGCGAAGCGATCAACGGGTCCACCTGAAGGCGGCCGGGCTGCGCGAATTACGAGGGGAAACTGAATCCACCGAAGCGGCGCGCAGATATACGGCCTCGCAGCTGCTTCTAGCTCGGCGGAAAGAGCACCGGCATCACGTTCACGCGGGCGGAAAATAAAGGGCTTCACCGGGACGCCGCGCAATAGCTGCCTCTCTCGCTTCGCCCTCACTTCTTGGCCGTCAAGACGCCCGCTGATGGCGAGGCCGATGGAGCATCGTCGGGCACCCTTCCGCACCTCTGCACTCATCTGGCGCTTCGAGTCGAGCGGGGAGCGTGTCCCATAGCGCATCGGGCTGTCCAGCCGCGCGCTACACGCTAGCAGCCGTTGTATTACCGTGTAAAGAACCGCGTAGCGGTGCAGTGATACTTGGCGGCGGTGGTAGTGGCACGTATCGTGGGTGGGGGGTGACGTAACGAAGCACTGATTCCGACGAATCGGAGGAACCGCGGCAGAGATTCGGCGCAGTACAGATACAGAAACCACAGGGAAAAAATGAAACAATACACTGCGTTTGTCCATCGGTATTTCGTAATTCCTATCAACTGTGTGTTTGTAATATGCTGAGTGTCTGGCACGGATGAGTGGTGATTAAGAGTAAACAAAATTATCGACGGAAATGAGCCTGCGAACTACCGATGAGTCGCTCAGAAAAAAAAAGAATCACAGAATGAGATGCACCACATAAACAGAAAAGACACTCGAAATCCGTATGGACGCTTCTAATTAGGCAGCGGTAACAAGCAGGAACCAATGCCGATAGTGCCAGTTTATCGCAATTTAACGTGCCTAAAGACCACCATAGGTTACGCCATGTAATGGCTATCTGGTTCTCTCACGACAAGCAACTCCTGAAACTTGATGATCAGGAGACGTGAACGCTGAACGCCTGACAAGTTAGTCGAAACGAAAATAAAACTACATGGGTACTAGCTCGTAGAAAAATGCTAAGCCATTTTCGTTTTGACAAGTTTGATGTTCCACAATTCAGAGATGTCTCGCATAAAAAAAAAAGCTAACTGAATACCACGGGGGTAATAGAGACGATTATAGGACACACCTCCAGAGATTTACAATGAATGTGATTAAAAGAGTCGAATTCTGCCTATCTTGCTATCGACATGTAAAACATTCAAGCCTGCATAACCCCAAATTTCTTCGGAGGCACATTAAAACAGACCCACAAAAGTTATCCTCACATCAACAGTACACAGTGCGCCATCGACACGCAAAAGAAAGAGTGAAATTAAAAAAGGAAAAAAAAAACGAAAGAGGCCATTCAGGCGGTTGAGTGCCATGTAAAACAAAGCGACAAAAATCAAACCCCGGGAAGACCGCGAGAACTTGCGAGCCGTTCAAATTCACTGCGCGATGTCTTCGTCCAAAGGAAAACAAAAACACACAAGAAAGAGGGGAAACAGCGGAAACCAAAGAAGGGACCGCGCGGGCTGGCGATGTGCACACAATGCGAGCGGAAAAAGACTCCGTTTTCAAGCGAGCTGTTGACGTTCCCTTCGTTCCCTTCGTGGCCGCCCCTTTGAGCGGCAGCGAACAGCGCCTCGGGAGCTGTTCGCTGGAGAATAGCGGCCGGGGAACAGCAAAAAATTGTTGGCTTATGGCGGTAGCCGGGCTCTCTCTGCCAGGTGCCGGCCGTTGCCGACGAGATGCGCGACTCCGCGGCCACCGACGCGGCAGCGGTTGAGCCTTTCCCGTCGACAGCGGCCCCGACACACGTGCGGTCGCATCAATATTTGCTGCGGACGTCTGGGCAGGTGCGTGTACGCTTTCACCTCAAAAAGAACGACGACGAGGGGCCGCGCACAAAGGCCCCAACAGCGCCTTACGTGCGTGCCACGCGCGTGAAGGGGGGACAGTATCCAAGCGCACTCTTCTTTCCTGCAGCACGGGCCACAAATAGACGGGCCTCAGCCAGGCTGCTCGGACAGTAGTGACTGGCCATCTTCACTTATCGTAACACGCGGCGGGAAGCTGAGACACGCTCACGAGAGCAGGCGGGATCACAACGCTTCTGCTTTCCGACACGCCAGTCTTCATCTTGGCGTCTCTGTTAAATTCCGTCGGTTACCACGATTGGCCGGCGACCGCGACCTTACGAACTACTCATCGGAACGAAAGCTTTGTGAATTCGAGCGCAGAGTCATGACGAAAAGTTGGCTTACCCGTCCCCGCGGCATTTACATGGAAAAAAAAGTATAGCAAAAATAACGAAAATAAAATTAATGATCTTCCCGAGTTGCGAGCTCCGTTTTATTTTTTGGTCGCTCACCCTCAGGGGAAAGAGAGATATATATATATAAATGAGATGCGAAAAGCAGGAGGTTAACCGGAAGGTAGATATCCAGTTTGCTACACTACACTGGGGAAGGGGTACCGGGAGACAGAAAGATAAAGAAAAATGCACACACTTAGAGAGGGAGATAAAAAATTTCACAGTTTCGCCCGCAATGAATGCGATAGCAATACAGCAATGTCATACGAAGTAAGGTGAGCGGCTTTGGTAGCAATATGAATTGTAGTAAACATGAGCTGATTAAGTAAGCAGGTGTGCTGCGGCGTAAGTAGACCGATATGAAGAGAGACTCGATGACCACGAGAAGGCGCGTGTGAAACGGTGGTGTTGATGAGAAGCGCTTCCCGTGGGCAGCGCGTGCGAAGGGACACACCTGCAGCGCTGCACTGCCGATCTGGGTAGCATCGCATGTGTAGCGTGCGTTGGAAAATGTGGCCCGACTATTACTAACTGAATGAACAAGCGTGGTGTGAGCGCGCACAAACAAACATGAATAGATCAGACTGAGTGACTGCAGACAACGACTGTCAAAACGCTGGCAGCAAGCGCATACGCTGCAGCGGGCGAAGGCACGTGCGGTCTATCGCTTCAACGGAAACTGAGCGGCGAATGGACAGCGCATAAAGGTCAGAGCCGTGTGGAGATAAGAGACGGTGCGGGCGAGCGATGAGCGCGGTTGTTGGCAGATTAGAAGTGCGCCCCCCCCCCCCCCCCCCCCGCTCCCTCCGGCGCTGGCTTCCCGCTTCCTTGCTTGCGCGTGGGAGATTGAGTGCGTTCGCTCTCCGTGATAGCGCTCGTCCCCGCACGCTTCCGCTCGGGCATACGGCGCGCGGCGAAGATTTTATCTATACGGAACCTCACGGCGACGGCGACGGCAGAAATCCGGTTGAAGTGTCCATATAATTGCTATCGCAATAAAACACACACACACACACACAAAGGAACTAAGGAGCGTCACAGTCGTTCAAACAGGTCGCTTGACCGGAGGAACTTCAGTAGCGCCCTCGTCGCCTTCTGCTGTGAAGACCGTATCAGCCGGCATTCTAAAATCGTCTGCTCAGAAAGCGGCCGGTCGTCGAGGCGTGCCAACTCCGTTACGAGCGACTGTCTCTCGGAGCTGTAGCGGGGACAATGACACATGATATGTTGGACTGTTTCCTCGCTGCCGCAAGTATCACAGGCAGCACTGTCAGCCATTCCGATGCGACAAGCAAAAGCATTCGTAAAGGATACTCCAAGCCACAGTCGGCAGAGAGCAGTTTTGTCGATTCGAGGAAGTCCAGATGGAATGCGTAGTCGGAGGGATGGGTCCAGGCGGTGCAGTCGAGTATGTTGGAAACCAGGTGGGTTTCACATGGCTCGTGTGGGATCACGTGCGATTATGCGAAGCTTTGTTGCTGCATCGGCTCTCGATAACGTAATGGGTTCCTTCACAACATTTTCGTGAGCCCTCCTCGCAGCTTCATCGGCCTGTTCGTTGCCCATGATGCTGCAGTGGCCTGGGAGCCACTGAAAAGGGATGTCATGTCCTTTTTCTGCTAGTTGGTGATAAAGGTACCTTATTTCCAGCACAAGTTGGTCTTGTGGTCCACGACGTAGAGCGTATAGCAGACAACGCAGGGCTGCTTTCGAATCTGTAAATATACTCCATCTTCGTGGTAAGTCTTCGTGAATCATGTGTAGTGCGCAGCGAAATGCAGCAAGCTCCACAGCAGTCAACGTTGTCCGGTGACAAATTTGAAACTGAAGGGTCATGGCTTTTGCGGGGAAGATCACAGCCCCTGTAGATCCGTCAAGAGTTGTCGAGTCATCAGTGTAAATGTGAAAATGATTCTTGTATGTCTCGTGCAGCATGAGCAGAGATAGCTGCTTGAGATCTGGGGACGAGAGTCCTGCTCTCGTTCGAATCCCTGGTATCGAGAGTCGTACTTGTGGACGAGCCAAACACCAAGGAGGTGATAGCAGCCTCTCGGCAGGCGTATAATCTCGAGGAAGCCAGTCGCGGTACGCCGATATCGCCTGGCAAAAGGAGGCATTGGGTCGGTCATTCGGCAGCGTGGCGAGGTGATGGAAAGGGGAGTGGGCAATGTGCCTGATGTGTGCTCTGAGCACTTCTAATGTCATATGAGTTGTTACTTGGTAATTTTGAGCTATTGCAATTGTTTCCGCTGTCGATGTGCATTGTGGCAATCCAAGACAAACCCTTAGTGCCTGCGACTGAGCACTTTCCATTGTGCGGATGTTGCTTCTGCAGGTATTGCTCAGTACAGGTAAGCTGCACCTCAGATATCCGAGAAACAGTGCCCTGTAGAGTTGTAACATTGCGTGTACTGACGCTCCCCACGTTTTTCCTCCAAAAAATTTGAAAACGTGTGAAATGGCCGTTAGGCATTTCTTCAGGTAGGTCACATGGGGACTCCAGCTGAGGTCTCGATCAATGATCACCCCTAAGAATCTATGCGTCCTGGCGTAACAGACATTTTGCCCATTGATGGATATGACGTAAGACGTCATTGACTTCCCCGTAAACGCGACCAGCGCACACTTCTCAGGTGAAATCTGGAGGCCTTGTTCATTGAGATACGCCGGAATTGATGTCGCAGATTTTTGAAGTCTCGCGCGCACCTGAGGACGTGTTACACCTGACGTCCACACGCAGATGTCATCGGCATACATTGATATCTGGACAGCATTTGGTATGCGTTCCACGAAACCGACAAGAACAAGGTTGGATAGTGTGGGGCTCAAGACGCCACCTTGGGGAACACCACGGTGCGTGTAGTGTTGAGCGGTCGGACCGTACTCGGTCTGCACAAAGAATGACCTCATGTGTAAGTAGTTGCGGGTCCACCGGTACACGCGACCACCAAGGACATTCGGTTCCAGAGCATCAAGTATGGCATCATGAGCAACATTGTCATAAGCTCTTTTACGTCCAGAAACATAGCGACAGATAATCGTTTACATCTCTTTTGATGCTGGACGTAAGTGACCAGATCGATTACATTATCGATGGAGCAGCGGAGACGTCGAAAACCAGCCATAGCGTTTGGATAAACTTGGTAGCGTTCCAGGTACCACTCCAATCTGGCAAGGATCATGCGTTCCATCCCCTTCCCTACGCAACTTGCCAGCGCGATTGGGCGGTATGACGCGAGCTCTAGTGGTGACTTGCCAGGTTTGAGGAGTGGCACCAGGCGGCTTGTCTTCCATTCTTGAGGAACGTTTCCATCCCGCCAGGATTCATTGAATATATCCAACAAGGCATTTCGTGCTCGCTCACCCAGGTGGCACAAGATGCGGTACGATATGCCATCTGGTCCAGGCGACAACGACCGATTACACAAAGCAAGAGCCGCATCAAGCTCATCGGTGGTGAAAGGCAAGTCCATGCGTGGATCCCGTGTATGCGGCTCAATGCTATCCGTACCAAGGGAGTCTGTGTACGTTGATTTACCTGCAATCTTTCTGCACAAATCTTCCGCTACCTCGATGTCCTCTCGACGTTGGAAAAGTGCCAAGGCTTTGAATGGCACGCGTTGTTCGGGAAATGTACGCAGGCTTCGCATGGTTCTCCATATATGAGAAAGAGATTTTCGGGGGTCTCGGGATGCACCAAATTTTGCCCACCGTTGAGATTCAGTTTGGCCTTTCGGCGCTGGATCTTCTTTTGCGTGCGTCTGGCTATTCTTAGATCATGGATGGACTTTGTTCGTCGGTATCTTCGGTCGGCCAGCCGACGAATCGCACGGAGTCGCTCTAACTCCACGTCCGATTTTGAGAACCTTGGAGCGCATGTCAGCATGCACATCACATTCTGCGTTGCCTCCTTGATCGCTTGCTGAAGGCCAGAAGGGAGACCGTTGCGACAAGCTTCTTCCATGCTGGTTTCGAATGTAGATCAGTCAATTCGACGGATTGTGTTTGGCGAATGGCAGCTGGCCAAACCTTTCATCTAAAGGTAACTGGGGATATGATCACTCCCATGCGTCTCAATGTCTAAAAACCACTTTATACGAGTAGCAAAGCAACGTGACACAAAAGCCAAGTCTAAGCAACTGCTGTATGGTGAGCCTCGTAGAAAGGTAGGGCTCCCATCATTAAGCAGGGACAGTCCATGGTCAGATGCGAATGAAGCCAGTCGTCGGCCCGTTGCGTTAATTTTAGAGCTTCCCCAGATAGGGTGGTGGGCGTTAAAGTCCCCCGTGGTAATCCATGGACCAGGGGTTGCTGACAAGATGTCTTCTAGTCTCTTGCTATCAAACCGTGTTGAAGGGGATAAGTAGGTACCCACCAGTGTAAAGGCTACCTTTTTCTTCTTAACAGTCAGGGAAACATACTGATTCTCCTCATGAGGTGGCACTTGCTGAACGACGTAGGTAAGCTCCTGACGAGAAACATAACGACCTTGCTGCTTTCGCTGCAAGTTGAGGACATGATTGATTCGTAGCCGGATAGCCGGATTGGGTTTGATAATTTCGGTTCACAGATAACAATGATTGGGAAACGGTTAGAGTATACAAACTGACGAAAGTCAGGCATCCGACATCCAAGTCCTCTGGCATTCCACTGAATAATAGATGCTTCTCTGACCTATTGGCGGAACGATTGGTGATTTCCATCCATGGATCTACTCGAGGGCTGCTAGGACTGGACTCAGCGCGTCCAGCACTTGCAGGCCACTTCGAGCGGCTGGGGTTGCGATACTTGTCAGTACCTCTTTAATGACATTCGTTAGGGACCGCAGCATCGGTATGATCTGTCGGTCAACGCTTGGTACTTCATCAACCGAAGTATGCGTGGAAGTAGACATCAGGCGGGGAGGCTCCTTGGCAGGCTGTGTGCGCGGAAGCGCAGACCAGTCTTCCGCGGCGTTAGATTTCTCAGTTTCAATCCTCTTCGTGCTTGTATGTTTACTTGCAACCGAAGGTAACCCAATGTAACTAGAACGTTCACTCCAGTTTATGGGGAAAACTGGCTGATATGCGCGACTTATACCGGCACTTCATAATGAAAGACTAAAATGCAAGCTTTCACACAAAACATACGCTGCTATGAGCGTTTGAATACAGATTAGATGTTTTCCTTTAGACTGGAAGAAACTTCATACCGTTTGTTTCGCTTGTATACGCCGCCAAAGCGTCTTACACAAGCACGATGTTGGGAATAACTCGGTATTTTAAGTATATTCCAACCGGCTAAGATTCCTCCTACTTTATGCACTTTGCTGTGCACGCGAACATCGCGCTACGCTACTGAGACTCCGTACCCAATTTAACGCGCCAGCAGTCGAACTGATACAAGCGTCATTTCACCCCCTGTTAATATACACCGAGTGGCTCAAAAGTTAAATGCAGCGTCCACACATGCCCAACGCCCACCACGCACTGTATTGTCTTTTGACGGTGATTCCAGCGCTGCCTCGCAGACTACGACAGGGGCAGTCCTCCGAGAAAGGTTTCTGGCTTCGACGAAAGTCCTCTCCTCGAAGTTTTATAATTGAATGCCATTTAAAGGGACATTAAACAGAAAACTAAGTTAAGCTGTATAAGTAGATTACGCTTCTACAATAAAAAGAAAGCCACTGTTACCGTGAAAGGGGGCTTGGCAAGCAAGAAAAGACACAAAGACGGGTGCGAACGCTGCGTTTGAAGTTACCACACCTGCTCGCCGGGACGTCATGGATTTTCACGGCGTCTGCTGACTATAGTTACTTTTTTGTTTTATCGGTAAAGATGGACTACAGCGAATTCTAAAACGAGCCACAGACTAAACTTAGCAAGTTTGGAGAACTACTACTACGCCACAACGGCCTCCATACCCAAAAACTATTCTGAAATCCGTAGCGCGTCACACTGACAAGCCTGTGCTAGGGTATTGGAGTGAAATGAAAAAAAAAGCGAAGTTTGGCCTTCAATTTCTCTTCTAATAATCAGCCTTTTACACTACAATTTCGAATATACGTTCTAGAGAACGTATATTCGAAATTCTGATTATCTGTGCCAAACAATATGACTGCAAGCCATTTAGTTTTGCTGTACATGAATTTCAAAGAATGGCTGCGTGTTCTAGCTCCACTGATGCCCACGAATGTATCACATTTTACTGGCCACCCTGTGTTTGTGACGTCAGAGTCTACACCGCCACTTAGACCAGAAACGACGAAGCTGGCTCCTTCTTCTACGAGACGACGGCCGACAATCGTCGTTTTGACAGACGTGAGGACCGGTGCTTCTCTTCCGTCTTGCCGCAGCACAATGCGTTGAAGCTTGGGGCTCGTCAGCTGCCTCGTGCGGCGGCGGCGGCGGCGGGTCAAAAGCAAATGGCGATCCTTCAGCGCTTTTATCGTCGCTGAAATCGCCGCTGTCTAGTTAGAAAGAGCTGGAAAAGCTACCCGTGTCGTCAGAAAGCATCGTCAGCTGCCCGTTTTTGGCGTTAGCACCAAGTGTACCGCGTGTTTAGCACACGTTCTGCGTGTTTACACTACGGTAGTGTAGGATGAGACGTCATTGACTCATCGTAGACGTCACACGAGGTAGCTACCCATTTCAGTTTCGTTACCTCGTTTATTGGTTATTCAAAATTATTTATGTGTTTCTAAGCAAACTGAACCAACCTACCAGTGATAGGACTGTCAATGTCATTTGAAAATGACAATATCCTAATATGGTAAAAAAAAAAAAACGCCGGAGCTTCTCTTTAACTATATAATACATGCTCCTTAAAGGGGAGCTTAAAAAAGACAAGAAAAAAACAGTACAGTGAAGTAAAGTGAAGTACAGTGACGATATAATACATGCCCCTTAAAAGAGAGCTTAAGAAAAGACAAGAAAAAAATCAGTACAGTGAAGCTTTGCCATATCGCTCAGCAGCCAAAACCTGATTTTCACTGACACTTACATTTGCTTCGATCTCAAGAAGAAAAGTTACAATGCGAACTGAGCCGACTGAAAGACTGAGCCATGGTAAATTACGATTACGCAGCTAGCGTCGAAAACCAGGATGTCGAGTGCCAGAAAAATCAGGACGGTTTTACCTCGGAGATGAAAACTGGAGTATTTTGTTCTTTACATTCCCCAGCTCCAAATAAATAGGCAATGACGTTCCACTGCGATAACAACACGCAGCAAGGCGTCATTCGGCACCCGAGAGCTGCGCTTTACGGCTACTGTGTTACGGAAAGTTTCTCAAGTTCGTAATAAGGCATCTATACCAGCAAAAGTGGATCTCAAGTTTTCAGCCGGCTTTGATTAGCCTAATAAACCGATGACTCAGCCTCCCTAATTTTTATCGGGCAAGTTTTGCCATCGTGGCAGAATCTGGAGAAGAACAGCAGATTTAATTAAGGCATACAGCAGAAAGCAAGCAAGGGAGCAAGTGAAGCAAGTTGACGCTCGTGTCAGGCAAATCTAATAAGTCACTCAGCAAACGACGAGATGAACATGAAAGAGACCCGCATACGGGGACACGACACTCCTGCACGCCCATCGAGGCGCACGACAATTCTCTTCCTCGTTGAATTGGACAAACCGTAGTTCAGACCCCTCCATGGACCAAGAGCGAAAGCACTCGAAATCAAAGAGAGCGGGCTACAAAGTTCCACGTAGAAGGCTTTCGTGACATAGCGGAGCAGAAGCCACGGAACCTTTCTTTCGAATCCCGGGTTCGTTCTTTCGGTGCTCCTAAACGTGCAGTCTCCGCTGTTATCGACGTGTTGGAGAAAGAAAATAACGCCCGTGAACTGCTACGTTGATGCCAGGCACAACGGGTCTGAGAATTAGCAAGGCGTTTATGCTGCTTGTGTACCTATCATTTCAATACCTGTCAGGGCACGTTGCCTTTGGAAACCAGTAGCGGGGGTCGTTTACACTAGTTTCTTTATTCGAATCTAGTTCTTACGCAATAATACTCTATGCTTTCCCCAATCTTGCACTTGCATAAAGATCCCCCCCCCCCCCCACACACACACACACACGTTGGTCATCAAAAATTACAATTCTTTTTTCTCGAGTTATCATCACCCCCTCGAACTGATTAAAATCGACTCTACGTCTGCAAATAAAAAGCCATTACAGTACCTGCTTGTGTAGAGCCAGTGCTCTTATTACAAAGGTAAGTGCTGTTTGGCAGTAACATTTTGTTTTAACTTAAAATGGCTGGCAAGAGAATCTCGATTTACAACCACTTGTTTCTTTTTATTTATCCCCTAGAACCGTTCTCTCGGAAAATTTTCTCCGTGTAGTTCTCGCACCCCGCAATTTCGCGGGGAAGAAAAAGTGAGAGCATTATGCGAGCATATACGGTTACTTGATATCATGATAGCTTACTTGCGTAAGCTATCACTGGTGTGCGCGCAAAGAGGTTCATTTGCCGTCAACAACCTTTATGCAATAAGGTTACTGGCGTTATGATCAAAAACAACGCTGGGATAACAACACCAGATGTCTGTTGCGCAAGGAAAAAGTACGCCAAGCTCGGATGTCCGCACACTGACCGAATCAGTGCATGATATTTTCCGTGTGCAGCAGGTTGCGATTGTAGGAAGTGAAACATCTCAATGTTATTGTACCACCCCAGCTGAATAGCCGGTGCTTTGAAGTTCCCGAAGAGAAACATGCGGCAAAGGTCTGCCTTAATTATTTGCTTTCCTTTCTTAATAATTAGGCATTAAGAGAACTTGATGCGCCTCTGTAAAGATTTTAAAAAGTAGTTAATTCTGCTTCGCGTGGCTTTCGAGAACCTCCAACACACCGACACACACGCACGCACGCACGCTCGCTCGCACGCACACAATACACACAACACATGCACAAACGCATGCCACGCACGCACCCATAATCACACAGATAATATATTATCATGCATACCATTTAAATCGACGGGCCGTGTAGTCCATCGCCATGGATGCATGAAATAGCCGTTGTTCAATAAATGCTGAACATAGGTCGATACTTTTACAGGAAACACTATTTAAGGAAAACAAGACAAAACACGCAAATGCATTTGACGGCCGACAACAATATTCCCCGATCATTTTCGTTTTCCAACGTGGCAAAGCACACAACGCACGAATAGCGGGACACACGAAAGCGCCGAGTGTGTTCGGCCCTTTTTCGCACTCTTAAAGACCGTTATCCAAAACCGCGCCAAGCTCGCCCAGCAACAAGGCATTTTGGAGAACATTTTCCTTTCCTCGGAGCAGGCGACAGTTGAAGTATAATTGTCTTAGCAGGGTGGCTGTTTGCACTAGTCGGTGATGATCCCTTACCGTGATGGTACAGCGCGAAGGTTAAACGAGGACATAGGCAGGACAAGCGCTGGCATTCAACTGAGGTTTTATTAGCCAATGCGCCGAATCTGGCTGAAAGACGTGCCTCACATTTGCACGCAGCACAGGGGGCAGCCACAGTGGACAGGCGAACACCATTATTCCTGCGAATTAATTGTTTTTAAGACGCTTTATAATACACATCACCATATCATCAAAAAAAAAATAAAGAGTGACAAGAGGGTCAGAAACCAGGGCCCGTATTTCCGTTTTAGCTTTCTTCGTCAACTTTTGTTTTTTGTATTGGTTATTCTTTTCTTCTAGGTTGTAGCCAGAACAGCTTTCGTGGTACCTGCTGTGCAGTGCGAGCACGTTCACGTTATTTGTCCCCTCTGATAGATGCTAATGTCACTTGTACACGATTATCAGTACGCGAAACTTCTAGACGCACGCAACGTTAAAGTAACGCGCGGGACATATCGCCCAAACTTCTCTACCCCATTACACAAAGTTTGAGAACGAATACGTCTGCCTAACCGAATGCCGGACAAGCCGAGAAACGTTTTGCAACTCCCTCGGGTAGTTTCGCCATGTCGAATGCGATAAGAGGTACCGGCAGACGAGGACCCAGAGGATCAACGCCACAGGAATTGACTGTCGTCATATGTCGGAGGATCGCTGTGACACCATTCCTAAGCGTAGGCTAATGTTTGAAGTTCGCCCAAGGATTTTTCGTACACCAGGAACCTCTCTTCTGAGCTTCAACATCTGATCCACCACTTCTTTACTGGCGTCCTGTTATTCAAGGTGACATTACTTCGGTCGATAAGAATAGATTATTCACACACAGAGACACATACATAAATAGGGAAAGGTCCATCGCACTCGGTGGTAAGCCTAGTAAAGCGCTCCGATAATGCGTCGCCTGCCACGTTCCTCGGCCCTTCGGCACCCGGAAGGCCGCATCTGCAAGTCCATTTAAGCCTTCGCAAAAGAAACGTCAGCCACGACAGTTAATGCAGCAACTTTTCTCAATGCCATGATGCGTTTCTCATAACGAAAGAGAATGGTAGGGCACCTGGTCTTGCTCGTATCTTCCTGACCGCAGGTAAAATTCCCCTTGCAGAGACCTGACGATGGGTTAGCTTGAGCGTACTACCAAAATAAGTGGTCAAGTACAATAAGAACAAAACTCACGGCGCAGAGACAGAGCGGCAGCGGCTCGCCTGTCTCGTGAAGTGCCATTTTATTTTAATATCGTTATTTCTTTTAGCGAAACGATCCGCGCAAGTAAGAAGTAAGGAGCATTGCACTTTCCTGCTTCCCCACAACGCGTTTTCTGCGTGATTTCCCTAGATTGTAGCATAAATGATCAGAGACCTTAACAAGTGGAGACGTGTGTGGGTGCGCCCATCACGCCTGCAGTTTCAGAGACATTCTGTGTTAGCACACCAGTTCACAACAGGCTTTGCTGAAAGAGAGAGAGAAATAAAGAGAAACAGGGTGAGAAAGGCAGGGAGGTTAACCTGAAAATAATTCTGGTTTGCTACCCTGCACTGGGGGAAGGGGAAATGAAAGGCGGAAAGAATAGGGGAGAGAAAAAGCAGCCAATAAAAAAATTAAAAATTAATAAAGAAATACAGGAGGATGAAAACGTCTGTGAGAACTGTAGTCTGTCAGAACGTCCACTCGATCGCAAAAACTTCCAAGAGTGCCTTGACTGACTTGTAGTGTGACGACTGTATAGGCCGGCGTTCCAGGGCTGTCTGCTCCGAAAGCGGCTGGTCGTCAAGACACGCCAGCGCGGTCGCGAGTGACTGCCTATGTGCGCTGTATCGGGGACAATGACAAAGCACGTGTTCGATAGTTTCCTCGTCACCGCAGTGGTCACACGCAGCACTATCCTCCCATCCGATGCGGAAAGCAAACGACTTCGTAAATGCGACACCAAGCCACAATCGGCAAAGTACCGTTGTTTCGGGTCGGGATAATCCAGGTGGAGGTCGAAGTCGAAGACAGGGGTCCAGACGATGCAGACGTGTGTGCTGCAAACTAGGTGTGTTCTACAACGATTGTGTGGCATCGTTTGCAAGCACTCGAAGTTTCGCTGCTGCATCTGTTCTTGACAGCAGGATTGGTTCCCGTGCGCCGTCTTCATTAGCAGATCGAGCAGCTTCATCGGCACGTCCGTTGCCCATTACACCACAGTGGCTAGGGAACCACTAAAAGGTGACGTCGTGTCCTTGCTCGACGAGGCGATGAAGAAGCTCTCGGATTTCTAGGACTAGTTGCTCGTAGGGTCCACGGCGTAAGGCGGAAAGCAAGCAATGTAGAGCTGCCTTGGAGTCACTGAAAAAACTCCATTTGTTAGGCTAGTTGTTCCTCACGAATTATGCGAAGTGCGCTACGAAGACCAGCAAGCTCCGCGGCTGTCGATGTCGTCTGGTGTGATGTCTTGAACTTCAAAGTGGAGACTTCGCAGGAAAAACACTGCTCCTGCAGAACCGTCCATGGTGGTTGAACCATCAGTGTATAGATGTGTATGATCACTGTATTTTTTCGTGCAGCAAGATCAGCGAAAGTTGCCTGAAAGCTGGTGAATAGATTTGGGCCTTCGTTCGAATTCCTGGCACTGTCAATCAAACTTGTGGCTGAGCCAAGCACCAAGGAGGAAACAAAATTCTCGCTGCAGCTGTGTAACCTGATGGAAGGTATATACAATCAGGCAGTATCGTCTGACAAAGAAAGGCGCGTGGTCGGTCTTCTGGCAGTGAAGCTAGATAGTGGGAACGGGCGCGAGCAAGGTGCCTGACGTGTGCACTGAGCGTTTCTGTAACAATGTGAATCGTATCTGGCTAGTCATGCTTCATAAGAATGATTTCAGCTGTTGATGTACTATCGACCAAAAAGTTTACGGACCACGGGATCTCAGAAAACGCTAAGTATCCGAGCAGTCTTTAAAAGTAGCCAGTAAAACCGTTCAACACAATGTTGTTCACATATACCAGTAGAGGCTGGAAATGGGAATACCAGGCTGCGTTTTGAAGCTGCGGAGATATTCAGCTTTTTTGAAGATCCCTTGGTCCGTAAACTTTTTTTGTCGATAGTACATTGTGGCAACCCTAGACAGACCCTAAGTGCCTGTGCCTGATCACTTTCGATTGTACGGATGTTAGTTCTACAGGTATTGGTCAGCACTGCCATGCTGTACCTCAGATACCCGAGAAACATCGTGCTGTAGAGTTGCATCATGGCGTGTACTGAAGTACCCCAGGATTTTCCTCCAAGAAACTTGAAGAGATGAGAGATGGCTGTCAGGCGCTTCTTTAGGTAGGTGACATCGGGGCTCCAACAGACGTCACGATCGATTGTTACCTCTAAGAACCTGTGCGTCCTGACGTAAGAGATATTGTGTCCATCGATGGACATGGCGTATGATGTCATTGCTTTCCGGCTAAATGTGACCAATGCACATTTTTCTGGGGAAATATTGAGGCCTTGTTCACTAAGGTATGTCGTTATCAACGTCGCAGATTTTTGGAGCCTTGCACGTGCTTGAGGACGCGTCACATCAGATGCCCAGACGCATGTGTCATCCGCATATATTGACAACTTCACCGTATTTGGTAGGTATTCTACGAGAGCAATGAACACAATGTTGAAGATTGTTGGGCTCAACACACCACCCTGTGGTACTCTACGGTGTGTATCGTGTTGAGAAGTTAGGCCGTCTTCGGTATTCACAAATAGAGACCGCATACGTAAATAACAGCGTGTCCAACGATAAAGCCGACCGCCAAGGCCAACCATTTTCAGAGCCTCTAATATAGCCTCATGAAGAACATTGTCATATGCTCCTTTGATGTCGATTAACATGGCGACAGATAATCACTTACACGCCTTTTGATGTTGAACGTAAGTAAGCAAATCGATGACGTTGTCAATGGGCGAAAGCTCATTATCGACAATTCGTACAGGAGCATAAGAACACGACTTTAATGCCCTTTCATTAACTACTATTGTTTCCCACAATCCAATGTTTTCGTGTTTACATTGATTTCCTTATTTTCTCGCTGGCACATTTTTTTCCCAGTCACAACACTTAGTGACACCAGCTAAACCAATTTATGACTCCTAAAAACATGATATGGTGCTGAAGAGGCGTAAAACGGATACCGGTGGAGTAACCGGTACGTAATTCTCATCCTATGCGGCGCAATGTTTTTGATGTGATTAGCATTCTTTGGAATCTTTCCCCCGTTTGCGGTAATGTGTCTAACCTCTTTCACGTACCCACTGACTCAAGTTGTTCACTAGCTTAGGCCACTAGGTATTTTCTTTCTCATAAGCGTCGATCACTGGTGAGCGGGGGTGCCCTTGGCCCCCTCCCCTCCGGGCCGGAAAACTTCCACAGCCCCAATTACCCGCTGCATTTTGTTGAGGACATGTACGTATACTGCTGTAATCTTGTCACGTAGTAGCTTTCAGGGACCTTCCACGGGTATGTCATTATTAAATAACCTACATCCAGCCAACAGCAAATCTTTGTGAATATTGCAAGAACCTGTTTAAAAAACTTCAGAGCCCTTTTACATTGTGTTTGCTCTGGATCACTACCTACTGCATTTTTTTGGTGAACA
The DNA here is from genome assembly GCF_013339745.2 of Dermacentor silvarum. NCBI lineage: Eukaryota > Metazoa > Arthropoda > Arachnida > Ixodida > Ixodidae > Dermacentor > Dermacentor silvarum. The sequence continues at coordinate 143,327,375 of NC_051154.1, forward strand.
ATTCGCAAGAATAGCAAGTCCGAACCCGAAACCTCTCTTCAGCGGTTTACTAGCTTCCGTCAGTTAACTTCGATTTGACCAGGCGGTCAACTACTTGGCTCATCTTCATTTCTCCCGAAGAGATGGCACATCAGCGGCTGTCACGTGACTCCGGGAGGCACAAGCTCGAGGGCCATCGTGTGAAGCCTGTTCTGTCAGCCCTGCGTTACCAAGTTTTTTACGTGAAACGAAATCCGCCGTGAAAAAGCATAACCAAAACTGGCGCCTGGTACAGCCAGATAGTCCGGTGAGTGTTTCACGCTTTCACCGACGCCACGCTGCAGGCATGGACGCCAGCGAATGATGGCGGCACTAACTTCTTACGGCAGCAAGTGACGGACTGTTGCAGTAGGGGGCGGGATGGCTTTGTTGCAGTTCGCAGCCTAAAAAGACCGTACTGCCTCCGTCCATTGTCGCTATGCGCTATGCTCCTTTTTGTCCATCTACCGATTCTGCTAGTAAATAATGCTAGATACCGAGCATTCCCAAACCAAAAAAGTAGAATCAGGTGAAGGTCTAGTTAAATATACATTTTTTGTGTATCAATAATGTCTGTTGCCAGTAAGTATGCCCTATGCTTTGTAACAGACCACACTTATATTTTGAGTGTTTTTGAGGGTGAAATGCTTCAGAAAGTAACAAGCTGCAGAGCATACCTATGGGCGAAGGAAGGACCGAACGTGTCTGTTAATTGCTTTGTTGTGCTTATGTGTTATTGAATGTTACAAGACACTCCTTGTACAAAGCAAGCTTCAAAATTTTGAGCACCACAATGACGGATTTATTTTGTGTGCCTCCCGCAATGGGAAGGCGCCCCACCCCAGCCCGGGAAGCGTGTTTCTATTTGCGCCCAAGCCTAGTGCTCGACCGCTGGCGCTACGCTGCGCCCAAATAAAAAAATACTGCTCCAGTCAGGTAGACTGCTGCCACCCTGATAGTGAGATTATATTTGGATCATCAAAACAGTGATGCGTTTATTTAGAAATATCATCGATCCCCTAACAGCAGCCACAGTCGTGCCCAGTCAACACCAGCCCAGCGTGTTCTCCGTCAACGCCTCCTCCGTTCCAACGGCGCTGGCTAGAAACATGGTACGCGTGAGCGGCGCACGGCGGCACCAGCGGTCGAGCACTGCGCTTGGGCGCAAATAGAAATACGCGCCCGGGAAAAAGGCATTGCTGCGCCTCTAGACTCTTTTTTGGCGAGCAGAAATGGGCCACTGAGCATATGCTCGGAAAGAATTGTCTGCTGGCTGCTGTCTGGACTAGTAGACGACTTGGGTCGCTGGGTATGTGCCCAGACAGACAAATAGGAATAAATTCACAGAGCAAGCACGCACCTGCACGCCACGCATCTCGGAGGCCACGGCCGAACTTCGCGGGCGCACTGCTAGATGGCGCAGTGTGTCCAGCGGTAAGCGCGAGAGAGCTCCAGTACACGCCTCATGCATAGCAGCGTTTTGGCTATTTGCATACTTGGATAGTCATCGCAGATGAGCTCTGCCCAAATGTTTTTTTAAAATTCGTCTTGCTGTCAAATATCCTTATGTTTCATATTTCAAATCTATTATTCATTATCCACTAAACCAAGCGCTCACAAGACATTACTACTCTTTAAAACCTTTCCCTGCCTTACTAGCGCAAGGCAGGGAAAGTCACCCGTGTGTAGACTCGGTGCGAACCTTCAAATGTGCGCGAAACTGTGGTCTCTCTCTCTCCCCTCCCTCTTTTCGTCCCTACGCCCTCTTCCCCCAGTGCGGGGTAGCAAACCGGACGTGCGTCTCGTTAACCTCCCTGCCTTTCCAATCTTCTACTTCTCTCTCTCTAACGCAAAGACAGGTTCGTTCGGTTGGCGGAGCCTGTACACAGTCATACATAGTGCAACGGGACGAAAGGCATCGTCTACTTCAGCCGCAGAAGCGCCGAGTGCGCCGTGCTGAAAAATTCACGACGACCATCTTCTCTTTTTGCATGTCAAAGAAGCTTTCTTGTTCCTTTGGTTTATGTCCCGTGAGAGCACTGCCGTTGTACCGACACGCCTGGTACTAGACATACGAATTTTGCTGCTTTGCGGACGGCTGGGTTCCATTTCGAGCAAGAAGTGAGGCAGACGCTTTTAGCGCCATGCCGGGCTGCTACGTGCTCTCGTTGTCTGCCGTCGCAAACACAGAGGCATTCAAACGAACGACTAGATACGCACCCCGGGAACCTGAACTGATACGGGGGCATTACGAAACGTCCCTACAGGCACTCGAGTGGTGCTCCTCGCGTCACCGACCAGCAATCCAATAAACCTACCGGACCCACTGACGTTATGAAACCCAGTGCTAGCGTACGATCTACGTCCGGCGGCGGCGAAGGAGGCGAAAAGAAGTGTTTCACCTATACTTGCTCTGCATACTTGGAATAATATAGGCACAACTAATATGGTAGGGCAATGCAAAAGAACAAAAATAATATACGCTCGATATATATATAGGGAGCCGGAGAAGACGACTGAGTAGGGTTGACCGTACGAAAGAAAACTCTGAAGGGCCTGCTCAAATACTCGGAGGCTCTCCAGAGTGGCCCAGATGAGAAGAAAAACAGGGAAGGAGAAAGAAAGAAAAAAAAGAGAAAAAAGAATGCGAAGGGCGCCAATGTCCAATTTTCATGGGGGTTTCACGAGTGAGCCGAACAAAATATATAGCCAAACGGCGTACTTGTAGTGGCGGTGCTTATTCGCAGCAAAGATGCCCGTCCGAAAAAAAAAAACGGCAGTGATGCGAACCTGATAAAGCATGCAGATAAATATAACCACTTTCCTTGAAAAGATGTGGAAGAAATACTGTCAATTAGAGGTCGAATTCGCAAGGCTTTTCGTTCGTCAAAGCTGTTTACCACTTGCCTTCGCTAATAATACATCCCACATCACGAATCGCTGTCGCCTGCTCTTACGCTAGAACGATGATTCCACTCAGTGCCGTTGCGAAACAGACAAGCCACCGTATGAGCACAAGCACTTAAAAAAAACAAAAAAACATTGTGATAAAGTAGAGCTAAGTTAAAGGAACGTGCTGGCATGCTGGAGGCTGGCCAGATCAACACGCATGCAGAGGGCCTTCAGTGCATATATCTGATGGACAAACATGAATAGGGCGTCAAGTCTGTAGTATGCTTTTTCTGTAGAAAGTTTTGCGTCCGTGAATCGTAAATAGGGTAGCAGAGATTCACGGCGGCCCCGCTGTTGCGTTGCTCAAAGCCATGCAGAATGAAGCGGCGGGTGTCCGAGGCTGGCTGACGTTACAAAATTCATCTTAAGCTAACTGACTTACATTCTGCTGTCGAGTACGACGATGCGGGTTCAATTTCCGGTCTTGGCGGGCGCATTCTTGTGGGAACAGAATGCAGGAACGGCACACACGTAGCATTAGACGCACGTTGAAGAACCTAGAGCAGTCAAAATATTCCAGTGAACGCCCTTCTGCAACTATGAGGTCCCTCATAACCAAACTGCGGCGTTGATACGTAAAGCCTCATAAATTAATATTTCATTACGCCTAACAACGTTCGCATTCGCGTGCGGCGCGCGTTGTTTTCTATGCATTTCATTCACAAGTCCCCAACGTACACTTTTGCGCCAATGAAAGGGACGCGTATTATGCCTTCTAAAAGCAGTTCTTGTAACCGTGTAGGTCAGAACCTCAATCAATTGTGTTTGCTATATATACTCGTGTTGAGGATCCCTGTTCGTGGTATACTTTTTATTTCAGCGCAGGAACCGCAAAGAAAAGAAAAACGGCCGGCTTTAAATGCAAATGTGGCGGTCCCATTTATTTTTACCCACCGCGCATGTGAAACTAGAACTGTCAAGTATAAATTTCCAACAGGAAGCAACGGGAAGACGGCGGCCATATCTTACAAACAACCATTTCCCCCGTTTATTCAGTGTGGCAGCTCTCTAGATGGCATATCGCCGAAGGCGACTTCTCCATATCGATTTACTCCCGTCTGGCGCAATATTGTGACGCATCTTTCTACACCACCATCGTACCCGATCCGAACGCCACTCGCTAGAAAAGTGCGAATTGCTACTGCCCGATTAATATAAACGCAAGCAATTCTGCTTCTGTGCAGGTGAATGGCCTAAAATGCAGTAAGGCACGGTGAGCGTGACTCTGGAAATTACTCCTAAATGCGTTCCGGCTCACTTCCGGGCATTGCGACCACACGAAAATGGTTTCTCTCTCTCCAGCTCTACCTCCTTTCACATGTACACACATACAAGACACGTGAAAGCGCTCGCTGAATTTGTTTGCCTTACGTACCTTTTCTTTCTTTTTTCCATTCTTTTTTTTTATTAGAAAGCGTTCCAAGAACGAGCTGCCTCGTTCTATCGTCGTTGTTTTCGAACTCGAATATTTCGTAAGAGGCTGCATTTGCGACTCTGCAGCCCCATGCTGCTTTTTCCTCCCCGCAGGTAATTCGAATTCCACAAGCCTACTGATCTTACGCAAAAGACCACATTGTTTGTTTGCTAGCCGCGTGTGCGAGAAGCAAATGAAATCATTGCAAGCTGTTCCTTTATTTATTTCTCTTTCTATTTGACCAACGAAAACACACAGACACGGAAACAAGGGCGGATGCGCCTTTATTTTTTTCTCAATATGCGCATTTTTGATCCCTTGTTAACAGCGTCGCTGATGACAGCGGCAAGGAGAGACAGCATTTGATCATTTTACACGTTTCACTTGCAAATTAAAGTGTCTAAAAACAACTTCGAATATCGCCAAGAAAAGCAAAAACAAATAACTTGACAAGAACCAGGGGTTCGCAAAATGAAAAAAAAAATGAAAAAAAAAAGAAACTCAAACGTTTGGAAAGCGGTCTGACTTCAGGAAAACAAGAAACGCGGTACAGTATCCATCAGAATTACGAAACCGCAAGGCAGGCCAACAGAAATGTGGAATGTAAAAATACAGCACCGGTACAGTTGGAACCCAAGAGATTGGTCCGGCGCTTCAATAAATCCCATAATCAGTTTCCATGAAAACGGAAACGGTCTTCAACGACGTCCGAGTGTCGTGCTCCGAAAGACGGATTATAAGCGAAGTTTCCAGAAAGGTGAAAACGTCCATTTTGTCTCAGAGCGTGCCTTTTATTTTTCGTCACTTCCTTTTTTCTCTCGACCTAACTTGGATGATTTACTTCATTCCAGTTGATCCACGCGAAATGCGGCTGCCGCTCGACAGGCACGAAAGTTGAGTGTTTAGCTTCGGCCGAAAAGCAAACGCCCAAGCTATTTTCTCTGCTACTGGAAAGGGGCGAGATAACGGAGATTTACCGTGATGGATTGACTCATCAATTATATTGAGCCGCAGCTTTGCAAATCCCTCCCGTGTCGGGCAAAGTTCCGCAGAAACCGCCGCAGGTTTCTTCCACTTATAAGAGACGGACAATCGAATAGAGCTCGACGTTTCGCGGTGTCCGATGGCCAGCACCTCTCAATCAAGCACGTGACACGAGCTGTTGTACTTGTCTTGCTGAAAGACGAGCGAAGGCGTCCAATGCTCAGAATACCGAAATAAAGCAAGTGGAAAAGGGGCCCACAAAAGGCACCAATAAGAGATAACATGAATGCTACAACGTAATTAGGATCAAAATATATTTGAGCTTTTGCGTCTATCGCAGAGAGTGATAGAGAAGAGAAAAAAGATGAGTAGAAAAGGCAGCAAGGTTAATCGGTATTTCAGATGGTTTTCTACCTCAAACACACACGCGCGCACACACAAACGCGCGCGCACACAGCATAGTAAACTTGAAAAGTGCTCCTGTAGTTTAGTGCATAAAACGACACCAGAGGCTGGGTCCCAGAACGCTTAGCTCAGTAAGATCTCGTTCTTTCTACCTGCTTTGGCTAGCCCGAATTGACCGTACAGAGATCGAAGGCGACTCACCGAGAAAGTGCAGCTTCGAGCAAGTTGTCTAGAAAGAGAGAGTTGGGGGGGAGAGCGAGAAACAGTGGAAAGATGGGGAACGTAAAGCGGAAATAATATTGCTGCAGAACCCATCTTACGGTGAGTGCCGACGGCATAATGCGCTTAGCATTGAATCAGTATAGCGACACAAAGTATTGCCACCGTCGAAACCAGTTATGTATGAGGCGTGTGCTGCAGCGGGACTTGCTGTTTCGCGAAAGGGACACTCGGCGCCATCTAGCGCCGCCGCCGCGAAGCGTGCGCGAGGCCTCCGAGATGCGCGTCGCGCCGAGCAACGCGCCATGCGGCAACCGGGCTCTAGGGCTACTTTTTGGACACGCCGCGCCATCTAATGGCACTGATGAGACGGAATTGGGAAGCATTGATAGCGACCGATATGTGTGTCTTGAGTCTTACTTGTTATTTAGAATTTATCTGGCTATCTTGCTATTGCCAGTGCACGTGTACAAGTCTGTTCTGTTAATTACAAATGCATATCTTGGAATGTTTCTCATGTTTCGTCACATGCATGTATAAAACCACTCGACTTCCTACCCTTTAAAACCGGTTGAAAGTTTGCGCGTGTGTCTGTCGTTTCTAGTCCTCGTTTCAAGTGGTGCGCAAATAACATTTATCGTGAAGACGAAGGGGTTGTCCGTAAATCGCTTCAAGAACTTGCGGTCCGCTGTCGCGAAAGGCACACTGTTTGCGGGTCGGCGGCTTTCTTGCGGCTTCACTTGGCGCGACTGCTTTGTGCTTCCCGTTGGCTTGTCTTTCGCTAGCCGAACGCGGTCAGCTTCCTGGCATTTCACCGTCGTCGTTCCGATTCAGCTTCATGACATTCCGACATCAGTGCTTTTCTGCGGCGCTTAACGCAGCAGTATTGTTATTTGGCGCCATTACAAGCGAAGTAGTAGGCGGCGTGCAAACACTGCTGCTGCGCGTTTAACCTGCACTCCCGAGGCAACCAGGCGTCATAGGTTACTCCGACGCGGAAGAGAATTTAGGCGGTGAAACTGCGTCGTTACCGCAGGCCGCCAGACAGCAAAACTCAGATAATGGCAAAATGGCGCCAAGCTAGAAAACTAGCGTGCTCTTTTAGTGACGTCATTTCCGTGTCGTACCTACATGAGAAAATTCTCGGTGAAGCCAGGCGCAAAACGCTCTTCTGTTACAAAGCAGCAGTTGACACATTCCGTAATATAAAACACAATTTTGATTTCTTAGCTTTCACCGAGACCTGGTTCACTGAGTGTCAAGGAGCTGTGCCGTTCACGGGGTACAGTTGCGCGTCACTCTGTAGGGAGAAGAAATGAGGTGGCGGCGTAGCAATTTATGTTCATATTAGTCTGAAATTTGATGTCACTAGAAGAGTACACTGTGACAAGTTTTAACTTTGAATCTCTTATGGTAAGATCGGCCAACTTGTTACTAGTTGCTGTGTATAGGTCTCCTTCTGAATCTCTGCAAACATTCCTCAACTTTGTACGCGAGGTTTTGAAATACTATGAATAAGAAAGCGCTTGCGTGATTATAATTGGCGATTTCAACATAGATATGTAATCCACCGATTTCAAAAAACAAGCTTACATTGACACTATGCTGTCTTTTGGCTATGAGAACGAAATGCATGTCCATGTATACCAGTGTGACAGCGTGTTCTCAAACTCTTCTTGACTTGTGTTACACTAACTGCAAAAATTAGACATGTGCTGGCGTTCTTGTAGGCGAAGTTAGTGACCACTTAGCAATTTTCACATTCATCACATCACACACAAGTCAACGGGAAACATTTGCTTCAGCTTCTTACATGACGATTATTATCGAGAGAATTAAAAATATCAAGAATTAGTTGCTGAAGCTGATTGGAGCTAAATTTTCCAAATCTCTGACCCTGTACTTGCGTATGAAATATTTATAGTAAAAGTTGCAGAGCTTTATGACTTAAGTTTTTCCGCCTGTATTGCTAAAAATTACCGAAAAAGCGAGAAAGCCTTATGTTTACAAAGAATCGAAAAAAGACATATAAGCTATTACATATTCATCAAAACAAAGCGGATGGAGTGCTTGGTTCAGTTTATGCAGGTCCGGAATAAGTTCACATCTGATATAAAGTGGGCACGCATAAACTACTATGAAAGTAAGTCTGCAAGCATAATGAATGATCAAAAAGCAGTTTGGAATAATCTGAACGATCTTTTGGCAAGAAAGAGCACAGGCTATTTCTCATGTTTTCTTAGAGAGCAAATTTTGCTCCTCTGGCACATTGCTTGCTGATATGTTCAACGACCATTTTCTGAGATCAGAGTCTTGAAATCTCTGCTAGTACCGATATATATATATATATATATATATATATATATATATATCCACCCAAGTCCCCAGCGGCTGCGGAGCACCTCACCAAGGCGGCGGTCAGACCTGCGATGCGGCAGAGGGTGCTAGGAATCTGTGGGTCCGGACAGGCCGCCACTGGAACTGAGCTTGGCAACGTTCAACACGCGCACCCTATGGAGTGAGGCTATCTTAGCAGGGCTATTTCAGGAATTATCAGGCATTGCCTGGGATATTATTGGCCTTAGTGAGGTTAGAATAACTGGTGAGGCTTATACAGTGCTGACTAACGGTCGCGTCCTCTGCTACAAAAGGTCTTCCAGATAAGAGAGAATCCGGGGTAGGATTTCTAGTCCATAAGGACATAGCGGGCAACATTGATGAATTCTACAGCATTAATGAGAGGGTAGCAGTCGTCGTAATAAAGCTGAATAGGAGGTATAGAATGAAGGTAGTACAAGCCTAGGCCCCAACCTCGAGCCACAATGATGAAGAAATAGAACAGTTTTATGAATGTGTTCAATTAGCAATGATAAAGGTGCAAACTTAGCATTTGTAGACATGGGCGACTTGAATGCAAAAGTGGGCAAAAAGCAGGCTGGTGAGCAAGCACTTGGCAACTACGGCATCAATTCTAGGAACACTGGAGAAGAGATGTTGGTAGAATTCGCGGAGAGGAATAGGCTCCGAATAAAGAATACCTTCTTCAGCAAGCGCAGCAACAGGAAGTGGACCTGGAAAAGCCCTAATGGAGAAACAAGGAATGAAATAGATTTCATAGTCTCTGGCGATACCAGTATAGTGCAGGATGTAGAAGTATTAGGTAGGGTAAAGTGCAGTGACCATAGGTTAGTGAGGTCTAGGATTTCTCTCAATTTGAAGTGAGAAAGAATAAAATTAGTCAAGAAGAAACAGGCCAACCTAGACGCCCTAAGGCTAAAAGCAGACCTATTCAGGCTGATGCTCGCGAACAAATATGCAGCTTTAGAACAGGAAGATGAAGACAACATAGACAACATGAATGGAACCGTAACTAGGATGATCTCAGAAGCAGCAATTGAAGTGGGAGGTAAGGCACCAAGGCAAGCAGCAGGTAAGCTCTCCCAAGTAACAAAAGACCTAATGAAGAAACGGCAAAACATGAAAGTGTCAAAATCGAGAGATCAGATAGAATTCGCTGAACTGTCAAAACTGATCAACAAAAAGAAAGTAAGGGATATTCGAAATTACAACGTAGAAAAGACTGAGGAAGCAGTAAAATATGGACGCAGCATGAAATCAGTGAGAAGAAAACTTGGCATAGGACAAGGCAAAATGTATGCACTAAAAGAAAAGCAGGGTAATATCATCAGCAATTTAGATGACATAGTAAAAGCAGCGGAAGAATTTTATACTGACCTGTACAGTGCCCAGAGCAGCCAAGCTATTTTCATTCGAAGTAGTGATGAACAGGATACAGAGGCTCCTTCTATAACTAGCGGCGAAGTTAGAAGGGCCTTGAAAGACATGACCAGGGGAAAAGCTGCTGGATAAAGTGGAATAACAGTCGATTTAATCAAAGATGGAGCGGATATCATGCTTGAAAAGCTTGCGGCCCTTTATACGCAATGCCTCACGACTTGAAGTGTACCAGAAAGCTGGAAGAACGCCATTATTATACTCATCCATAAGAACGGAGACGCTAAAGAATTGAAGAATTATGGACCCATTAGCTTGCTTTCAGTATTGTATAAAATATTCACCAAGATAATTTCCAATAGAATCAGGGCAACACTTCAGCCAACCAAGAGAACAGGCTGGCTTCAGGAAGGGATATTTTACGATGAATCATATCCATGTCATCAATCAGGTAATTGAAAAATCTGCGGAGTACAATCAACCTCTCTATATGGCTTTCATAGATTATGAAAAGACATTTGATGCAGCAGAGATACCAGCAGTCATAGAGGCATTGCATAATCGATGAGTACAGGAGGAACACGTGAATATCTTGGCAAATATCTACAAGGATACCGCCAGCTACCTTTGTTCTTCACAAGAAAAGTAGAAAGTTACCTATCGAGAAAGGGGTCAGGCAAGGAGACACAATCACTCCAATGCTATTCACTGCATGCTTAGAAGAAGTACTCAAGCTCTTAGACTCGGAAGGTTTAGGAGTGAGGATCAACGGCGAATATCTCAGCAACCTTCGGTTTGCAGATGACATTGTCCTATTCAGCAACAATGGAGACGAATTACAGCAAATGATTGAGGACCTTGACCGAGAAAGTGTAAGAGTGAGGTTAACGATTAATATGCAGAAGACAAAGATAATGTTCAATATCCTGGCAAGGAAACAAGAACTCAGGATCGTCAGTCAGCCTCTATAGTCTGTAAAGGAGTGCGTTTATCTAGGTCAGTTACTCACAGGGGACCCTGATCATGAGAAAGAAATTTACACAAGAATAAAATTGGGTTGGAACGCATACGGCAGGCAATTAGAATCCATTAGCGCGAGAAAGGTGTAGTTGGAGATCGCAACTGAAAATATGATGATGAAAATAAATATGATGATGATGATGATGATGATGATGATGATGATGATATAGAAGAAAAGAATGCTCGCTCTCTCGCAATCGAGAGTAGATGTAAACATGAAATGGCTGCCGGAAAATAAGATTGGTTGGGGATTATACTAGCCACAATCTTAAAACGGATATAGTGCATGTTCGCAAGGGCACACCCCACCCCACCACACAATCATCCGCGGCGCGCCGGACCAACTCCACCTAGATAGCAGAAGGCCTGTTCACTCCGATACATGACGTCACGCTACCTTGCCGGAAATTTCCATTGCCAATGCTGCCGTGACGAAAACGGTGATGTCAAAATCACTGTTGCTTACTCGGGAGCGTCTCCATTAGATTCTATGGCAGTCGGGCCAGGTAGTATGACGTCATTGATCGGAGTGAACAGGCCTTTTGCTATCTAGGTGTTGTTGGCCGGACACGGTTGGCCTGACCCCGCAGCGTGGCGCCATCTCTCGAAGATGATCGAAGCACACCCGCAACACGGAACTCAGAGACCGCTGGCGTTGAAAAGAGCACAGGTAACCCTGTCTCCGCGCCAAAAGATGACAGTCTACGGTGCCCTGTATCTGCCTTTTGAACGACGCTATTGGAAGTGACAAATAAAACTCCAGCGTACTAGAAGTTACAGCTTCAGTGATGTTGTGAACAAACATTAGGAAGAACGCGGAAGCAATTTTTTTTTTGTAACTTGTTTGGGCAGTAACTAGCGTAAGTAATGCGGCCCTGTGTAAAGGGGTGAGTGCCAGAAACCGCATTTTCTTGAATTTTGGCTGGTTGCCCAGATGATCTCGTTTTGTTCCCGCAATGATGCCCGGATAACGGCTCTGGCTTTTGGCTCAATGTCACTTGAAGGTCGCCGACAACGGGAGCTAAAAGCATTTCATGCTTAAAAGTACGCGCTTCTGGTAAATCGCTTCAACGGAGGACGCACACGAGTCGGCTTCACTCACCGACATCAGGCTAAAATAAGGCCTTTTGTATATGATCACGAGCACAAGCGGTTTCCGTTTGCGCTTTCGACTGAAGCGTCGCCATCAGTGGCGAATAATAATTCACTCAGAAAGCGAAAGCCGCAGTTTTCTGCATTTACACAACACGTCGTCCGCTATCGGAAGGGGAAGTCAGAACGCCCTCAATGGCAGCGCGGTCACGTGCTGAAAGATGGCAGCGCCCATGCAGCGGCGCTGTAAGAGGTCTGTATAACTGACGAAAGTTGCCGCTTGGTGTTCTTTTCCAGCGGCATAATCCGGAAGCCTGTCACCAAGCGAGGAGGCCGCTCTCCCAATGACGCACGCACGTGGAACCCTTAAAATTATCAGCGACATACATGCATACACAGTGTTCGAATAACCACAAGTGCATGTTCTTCGAGTCCTGTTGAAAAACCGCCAGTGATTGTTTTGTCCCAGACATCCAATCGTTATGTTGAAAGTAATTACTAACTTTTTAATTGTTGTTCTAATTGTCAAAATGCCAATTGATATGTTGTAGAGAATCGTAAGATAAGTCAAAATGAAGAGTTTTCAGCAAGGTTCACATCGCATGTTTACTTTTTCCGGCAAATAGAGAAACCGAGCGAAATACGAAAAAAACCATGTGACTGCGCACCCGTGCACAAGGAATGATAGCGATCCGCCTGATAATGAGGCGATTGGCACGCCGACCGACGACCGATCGCAGATAGTTCTTACGTAAGCGGACGTTTCTGAATAGATGCCCTGTGTTACGAATGACGATCGTGGCAATGTCTTCACGTAAGAGGACATTTGTGAACATGCACTCTTCCACGCTAAAGAAAAAAGAAAAAAAAAAGGAAATGATCACACGTTCGACACGTCTCTCGACCGTCTGAGCTCTTACGTAACGTACACGCCTCACGTGTCGCACTAAAAAAAGAACGTCCCTTGGGTGTAGTTTCTGCGACAACCTTGACGCTTCAGTGCAGCATATACCTATAGAATGCCCACAATACAACAAACAGCCGGATCGCCGGCGTGACCACTTGAACTTTTTTGACGGACATAGTTGTCGTTGTTGTTAATAACTCCAGACAAAGGGGAAGGTAGGCTACGTTAGAGCCGGTTATCCCAAGACTCAGGGAGAAGCCTTCGTCCTGCAGTGGACATAAATATAGGCTGATGATGATCACAAGACTCAGTTAAGAAATTGAAAATACATGTTTCCCCATAAATACGCACGCACATTCTACGTACAAATACCACAAACACATAGGCATACTAAGTGTAGATAAAACAGAACATAAATGCAAACAAGACACAAAAAAGCAGGAGAAGCGAGCCCTTCTCCCCCTATCTACCGGCGCCATGCAAATAAAGTTTCTTTCCACTGTGCAATAAAAAAACCTATAATGCGCGTAACACATGAATGCCAATATCCAAGTAGTCCTAACATCAAAGACTCATTTTACGTAGAGGTCACAAGCATCAATCAATAAAATTAAATTAATTAGCGTGCTGTTCACAAGAAAATCCCGTAGGGCTGTCAAAGCACATATCCGTTAAGCGCGGCATAATGACGGACTAATAATTTTTGTTATGCAAAAACCACGTCTGTCCAAGCGGCGCAATTTATCGCGCAAACGGACTCGGTTTTTAGTCATAGTGCGGACACTCTATAGGAAAGTGCTCCACAAAGTCAATGCTATCTTGGTTTGTTTGTTGAACCACATATCCTCAGACAGCTGTCATATACCTGCAGCTTACCGAGAACGCTTTTGGCATCAAATGGGGCGAATTCAAGATGGGTCATCATCACATTCAAGGAGTGTGAATAGATATCGATAGAGGATGCCCTCTATCAGCGTGCACAGTGCTTCGACCATGGTCGTGCGCCGATAAGCAGGGGCATCGTTAGTGCCCTTCGCGACTTCTTAGTGCACAATAATCCCAGGGACTGCCACTGAATGCCGGTTCCGTGTTGTTTCAGTGCCAGTTCAGTGTTATGCATTCCGCTTATTAAGATTATGTTTTTGTGCCACTTTATTTGCTACGACTTGTAGGGGAATTCTCGCAGCGTGATGGTGGTGACTGTACCAAATGACTAGACTGTGATTCCGGTGCTAATGTCCGTGATGACACTACTTATGTGCTTGTGTTATAGTGTCGACAGTGCTTGCCTTATTTTTTCGTTATTCATTGTTGGTTGTTTTCATCTTGTTTTTTTTTTTTCTATCTGAATTTTCTTGCCAGAGTAATGCTTGGGACTTTAAGATATAGGCGTCCCTAAACAGCTGTGCTTTTCCACTTTTCTTAAACTGAAAAAAAAAATAATAAAAAAAATAAACGCCAGGCTCGAATTTACCTTTTAATTCGTGTAAAACGCGCATTGAATAATTTTGAATAAGCTTTTTTGCATATTCTAGCGGGTGCGCGCAGAATTCTGACATCCAACGCCGCCAGGGAACTTCCGTAGACTGCAATCGCTTCAGAAAGCGTTGAAAACGACCAAAAAACGCGACAAGTTAGAGTCTATGTGGAGCGGTTGCTTTAGTCGCCCGTGTTTCGTAAAGCCATGTTCCCAGCATAGCGTAAATAATGTCGATTCGGTCCGAGTTAGTTCTTTGACCAGATGCAGTTTACACAACTGAGTTATCTCTCTTCCTGTTGGTAGTCAACTCGACGGTTTGATATTTTAGTAAATGTCTCCTATTCTAGATCGTTTCTCTAAATATAGCCCAGATCAAAATTTTACACTTATAATTCACTAGATTTCTTTTCTTCTTCGTTTTTAATGCGGGAAACTTCATTTAAATATGTTCAGCAGTCGCACAACGAGTGCGCTTTTCTCTTCCACTTGTACTTGAATTGGCCCGTTCGAGCAGAGCCCTAGCCGGCTTCCTCTAAAAAACAGCAGAACAGCCGCTCTTCATTTGCCCCGAAGTTCCGAACCGCGATTAAGCGAATTAGCGCGGCCTGCTCGCGTTCTTTCTACCATTTTTTTTTTTCTGAAATGAATAATGAGAGGGGCTGATACCAACTAAAAGCAAATTCTCCGTGGAGCCCGGATCTGCTATAGTTCCCGGCTCTCAAGCACATGACCGTGAAAAGACTGAATATGCAAATCCGCGCAAGTGCCTGTTGCGTGGCAACCGCACTGCTAGCTATTTGGCGACTCCTAAAGCAGCACGATCGCGCGGGCATCCTGGTGAGACGAGCGGTTTCCTTTTCGCGTCCCTGTACAAACAGCACGCGGTCACGTGCGCATTAGCCGTTGCATAGAACCACACGAAAACGGAGCCGCGACGCCATTCGAACGAGGTCGCGGAAAAGCCGCAACGCAAACAGCTTTGATGACCCCAGCAGCGGGGTTTGGACGGGACACGAAGTATCCCGTGACGCAAGTACGCAACGACCCCATGAGGAGAAAGAAATCTACATAAAAACTCCACTTCGCGCACAAGAGGAGCTTCAGCCAGGCTGAGTACCTACAACACCGGACAGCTGCCGAAATTTCGAAAGGTGATACGAAAGACACCGTTTGCATTTCTTTCATTAGCGTTCTCCCCTTCATTCAGCAATTCAGAGATGATCAGTCCATAACGTTCTTCGTAGCCGTGACGGTTAGTGCACTTTGACGCGCTGTACTGAGTTGCCGGTTTGTGGGTTAATAGGTAGATTTAAAAAGAAGTACTACATAGGTTCGAAGCAAGGCGCTTTCGAATATAGATGTCACATTTAAAGAAAAGGGGAAAAAAATAGATGCGACGCAACAGCACTGACACATGTACAAGCTACAAAAGGAAATTAAAAGTCACACACACACACACACACACACACACACACACACACACACACACACACACACACACACACACACACACACACACACACACACACACACACACACACACACACACACACACACACACACACACACACACGCGCGCGCGCGCGCGCGCGCGCGCCATTTTCACCGTGTTAATACACGCAAATGTAAACTAATACTGTGAATACATGCGCAGCTAATCAAAAAAATTCAATGCGAAAACTCCGTTCCTTGAATGCTGGCAGTAAACATTTGGCCTTGTATGAGTAATGGTAACCGCTCAATAATGTCTCACTATGTCTCTTAACAGCTGCTTTTGCTGGGAATAAAGTGAACAGTCACACAACACATGCACCATGTCAACCTCCTCGCCGCACGCGTAAAATTGAACGCTATAACTTAAACATAAAATAATTTGTGTAAAGCACATGCGCACCAATGGTTGCTCAGTGGCTATGGTGTTGGGCTGCTGAGCACGAGGTCGCGGGATCGAATCCCGGCCACGGCGGCCGTGTTTCGATGGGGGCGAAATGCGAAAACACCCGTGTACTTAAATTTAGGTGCACGTTAAAGAACCCCAGGTGGTCCAAATTTCCGGAGTCCTACACTACGGCGTGCCTCTTAATCCGATCGTGGTTTTGGCACGTAAAACCCCATAATTTATTTTAACTTTAAAGCACACCAAATTTACAACACTTCGCGGTAAGCTCACATGTAAAGACAACTTCAGTTTAAGGTCCACAATAGGAATGGATGTCTTTGCCCTGGTTTTACGGCACCCAAACGCTACCTCTAAGGTCGTCTAATTCTCCTGAACGGAGTGATCTTTTCTAGCGTTTTTTCTAGTAAACTTGACAAAAATTAGTTGATCCCTCTTTCAGAGAAATCCCTCTTTCGGAGGCGCCACTGAGCAGTGGCGGTTGTCGGTGATCACCTTTCAAAAAGCGCCCCAAACGCGCCAGGA
The DNA here is from genome assembly GCF_013339745.2 of Dermacentor silvarum. Lineage (NCBI taxonomy): Eukaryota > Metazoa > Arthropoda > Arachnida > Ixodida > Ixodidae > Dermacentor > Dermacentor silvarum. The sequence continues at coordinate 143,344,023 of NC_051154.1, forward strand.
CCGCCGGCGCTCGTAGGCGCCGACTGAGTTGGCGTCGAGTCATTTGCAGGGGCGCAGAGTGGCGCACCGTTCGATATATCGAATGTGGCGGTGAGCGGGAGTTCAACCATATATAGACGCCGATTGAGACCGCAAAGCACTTGAAAGAACTATACCATCTTCACTACCCTTATAGGTGCCTAGGCTGCTGGCCATATTTTCTACGGAATTACTCAGTGATAAAACAAATGATACCAAATACCCTCAATGCAACAAATATACCTCATCAAGAGCCTTTAATGACGCAAATGTTTATAAACTTTCTATACCTACTTGCCTAACCATTAGGTAAGCACAAAACAGCAAAGTATCACCATCTCGCGGATCCGCGTGATGATGATTGCATGACGTACGCACGAGAAACAGATTTTCGGCGGAGTTCGGCATAAAACAGTAGCTCGGGTGCTCCTATCTAAATACATGTAAAAGTAGAATTCGTTTTTCTCGGCAACCACTGCACAAAATTTGACGAGGTTTCTTGCATTTAAAGGAAAAGCTTAAAATCTAGTGATTGTTGGTTTCGAATTTTTTATTTAGTTCGTAAATTTTTTATTAATAATTGGCAAAAATCGCGAATTTTGAGAAACCAAAACAATGAAGTTTACAACTGTGTAACTCAGCAATGAAAAATGGTATCACAATTATGTGCATTGCATCTAATAGCACATCTAAAGCGGAGAAAATTGATATCTTACAGATGAACCTAAAAAAATTAGTAATATGGAAATACAGCTTTTGTAGAATTCTTGTACACAACGTAACAAATGCACGTAAGATATAAATTACCGTATCGAATTTGTCCGCTTTGAAAGATCTAATAAATGCCGTTTACAGAACCGCGGTAGCTGTTCTTGATACAGAGCATTTGATACATTTCATTAAAATCGGTCCAGGGGTTATCTCAGAAAAGCGTTTTTGCGTTTTACATGCATATGAATAGGCCGCATCGGAGTTGGGCCCGAGCTAAAGCTTCCTCTTAAAGAAGAACCGAAGACGAGACGCGCACAAGCGCTTGTCTGTCTCGTCTTCTGTTTGTTTGTTTGTTTTTTAACAACGGAGCTGTTTAAGGCCGAGGTTGAACCATGCCGAGCGTAGATCAGTAGCGAAAGCAGAGCATATATGAGGAGATTAGCTGCAGAGAGAGGAAGAGAGACAGACATAGAGCGAGAGAAATAAATAAAACAAAATGAACTTTCCTCGCACGGCGGGATTTGAACCCGGGTACCCACGGTTTGAAGGCGAGCGTCATAACCACGGCGTTATACACCCACGCTTGCAGAATATGCATTTATGGGAGCCATATGATTGCGTTGTACCGACGATTGTAACACAACTTGCTATGGGCGTGGGCGAGAGAACGAGAAAATGAGAGCGAGAGAGAGACTGAGAGAAAAAGAAAGAGAGAGAAAAAAAAACAATATAAGCTTTGTTGGCGAGGCGGGATTCCAACCCGAGTACTCACGGTCCGAAGGCGAGCGTCATACCTACTACGCTATATACACCCACGCTTGCAGAGCTCCGCTGTTTCATCAGATTTCACAACCGTAAAACTGGCTTAATTTTTTTTTTCGTTTTTTTTCCTGTCAAGTTTCTGCGCTAAACACTAGAAAAGATGTCGCAAGAACAAAGCCGGAACTCAACGCTAGCAAGATGTGATCTTGTTGATGATATTTATGATAAGCTGGCCACTAGCCCTACATCGCAGTTGAGCGATCGAGCCATGGGAAGCTGGTGGTCTACATACTTCAGGAAGCAAAGCATACATTTTCTTTCCACCAACCATTGCCATGTACACTCTCGGTCACTATGAAAGGGAACGCCAGGATTTTTGTTCAAAGCAGGTAATTTTTCTTGCGTGCGTTTGTAATATGAGGAATAGTTCCATGAGCGGGACTGTTCAACAGGAGAACAACATAATAGTGAGTTAGGTGATAACTTGCACGTTTGCAATGATCGCTGTTTGAACACAGATGAAGGGTTTCCTGTCATAGTGGCGGAGAGTTACGCCGACCACTGCAGCTGCAGCCGGCTGCCACCAGCGCTGCGCAGTGCACGCAACAATGATTCCCCGAATGCTGCAATCCGCGGCGCCAAATCAAAGGGCTCGCATAGCACCAATACTCCTACAGGCTGCAACAGGCTCCCCACGGTACAACACGCGATACATGCGTATGGGACCCGCCGGTGATCGGGGCGCCTCCGGGTGGCGACTTTACAATTGCTAGAAGGTACAGCGGAGACTTCCGCTTAACACGTGTTGTCATGGCAATCGTGGAGCTCCTGCCTAGGGACATAATCGCTTAGGGACTTTTGAGGCACTGGTCTCCGCTGAGCGAGCGTGGCTCTCTTATCTCCAGGACCGGGAGCAGCGACCTTGCCGATCGCAGCTCCTACGTGCGAGCGAATCGTTTAGGGCGCGTTGAATGTCTGGCGGTGGCTGGCCCACGCCGGCCGCATTTTATTATTGTAGCGTTTGTTCTAGTGGCGGAAATCCTTGCAGTAGTGGGGGTGTGGCATGATGGCTTTTGATCTCAGTGAACTGTGGGGGTGTAAATAAGCGGATACTGCTCGCGTCGGCGCCCGGCACTGCGGCTTCCGCCGCAGCACTGGGGTTCAAACGCGAGCAGTATCCGCTTGTTTACACCCCAAATAAATAAATACTGCTCCAGTCAGGTAGACTGCTCCCTCCCTGATAGTGAGATTATATTTGGATCATCAAAACAGTGATCATCAAAACAGTGATGCGTTTTTTAGGAATATCATCGTTTCTCTCTCGCACCATGTAAATCCGCTTGTTTACACCCCCACAGTTCACCGAGATCAAAAGCCGTCATGCCACACCACCACTACTGCAAGGATTTCCGTTACTAGAACAAACGCTACAATAATAAAGCGCGGCCGGCGTGGCCCATGCAGACACCGCTCGACATTAAACGCGCCCTAAACGATTCGCTCCCTACGCACGTACGAGCTGCGCTCGGCAACGTCGGCTGCGCGCGATCCCGGAGAGAAACAGAGCCGCGCTCAGTAACTAGCAGCCGCCGCGCCAGACCAGTGCCTCAAAAGTCCCTAAGCGATTATGTCCCTAAGCGCCTAGGAGCTCCACGATTGCCATGACAACACGTGTTAAGCGTAAGTCACGTGACCCGCAGTGCCACGCCCCCGCTGTATCTGCTAGCAACTGAAAAGTCGCCTCCGGGTTGTGCGACGCCGTCAGCGCGCATGGCCGCAGTTCGCGGGAATAGCTGCGTTTTGGACCGCCTGCATCCTCAACCCACCGTGGTGGCCGAGTTGCGAGGGGGGCCGAGTGCAAACAAAAAAAGAATAATAAAAACGAAATTTGTGAACCGAGTTCGGGATACGCGTCAATGAACCCCTGGTTGTGAAAATCCATCTGGAGCACTCCCACTCCTGTAGCCTCTCTGCTGTTTTAATTGGGACGTCACGTCCAACCAGCTATCCTCCTCCGCGGCCTCTGAGCAATGGTCTTTCCTTTTTTTTTTTTTCAATAAGTGAACAGGCCGAAAGAGCAGCATGTCTGTGATTTGATGACGCAATTATAACGTTCCAGCATTAACATTCAAGAGATAAAGAACAGGTAACCAGGGAACTCTCAGTAAGATCGTCCACACAAAAACATCAGCAAAACTGTTAAAGCTTCAGAAAATGCGCTCAGGTACGATAAACCTATTGCAACGAACATGATGTTTTATATAATATACAAGCAGATGAAAAACTACGGCATCAGTCGATGCGCGCAAACCACACGCGTCAACGAAAAAACAATCTTTTCTAGGGGAGAACATCTTAATCCCGAAAGTTGTGCGCATTATTCGGCCCGAAATAACGTCTGCAGTTCGGAGCGCACAGAAATAAGCGGTTCGCTTGAAAAGAAACTGATGGCGCGAAACCGGACAAGGGCCTAGTATTTGGTGTTAAGCCAGACGTAGATCTACGTTGAGCCCACCGCTTGCTTATTTCTTTCTTTTATTTAATCATCCTTCCTTGCGGATCTGGGGCCATTCGTCCAAGAAACGTTTTTAATTAAATCCTTAAGCCGGATTCTGGGTCAACCTTCCGAAAACGCACGCTCGATGAACTCGTTTACGGCCGGCCAACAGGCTCGTCGCGGCTCCTCATGACGTCCAGAGAGCCTTTAGCAACCAGTGGCGTAGCCAGGGAGGGGGCTGACACCCCCCTCCCGAAATTTGTCCGGCCGGCCCCCTGCTCCCTCCGTGTGCGTGTTTTGGGTTTATATTTGCGCGAGATTATTGCACATATGATAAGCTGCTTGTGTGCATCGTTCCGCGCCTGCATTTTGTAATGAGAAACCTGCGCTACACGTCACGTACCTGCAGAGTTTTGATGTTGACTGTGCAGAATGAGCTCGATTGGCGTTACATTCGATGCTGATGTACGGACCTATAGAATGCTTGTATGCGCAAAATATTTGTTATTTTACTTATTGCGTTTTGGATAAAAACAACAAATTAAAAATTCGCACTCTTAGAGTCTACGTCATTTTATTGTGGGTATCATACACTTTCATCATAACGCACACGTTGCCATGAAGCAAGCAATCACGTGGAACTAGAGCCGGATAATGTAATTGCCTGCACAAGGTGCCTGTGCGTGCATCACGTACGTGCGCGGATTGGCACTACGCGGAATTGTGATTTTTGTCCAGTTTACAACTGCACCTGGAATTACATAACCATAATAATCAACGCCAAAATCATAAGAGAGACCTGAAAAGTTCTTAGAAACCACCACCGAGTGGGCGTATGCAACCAAAAATCCCAAGGTTAAAAGTGCGAACAGCCACCTCACTAAGGATATTAGGGAAATAAAAAAGGAACTTACTGCTCTACAACAAGGCAGTAGACGGATTAAGTTAGAAGTAAAGGGAATTCCTGGGATGGAGGGAGATAACCTGGTTTCTACATGGCAACAGATTGCCACCTGCCTAAAAGTTGACGTCAACGAATCAGATATGGACATCGCGCACCGAGTCCCTTCAAAGAACGTGTCAGCACCTCAGATCATCGTTAGTTTTTTTTTTTCTTTTTTGACCTAACGTGTGTGTATAATGTGTGAAAGACAATGTTGTTGTTGTTGTTGTTGGTGGTGGTGGTGGTGATGATGTTGAAGCATGCGGGGTTAGCTTGGCATACATAGCCGGCAATTGTTCCGCCTGATCCTCCTTTGAGTTGAGATCAGGGGTGCGTCACCAGGTGTCGATCAGTCCCGTGTCTCGCAGGAAGGCTATCAGCAGTCGTTGCGCTCTCTTCCTGATTGCCGCGGGCCCTCCGGGGAAAACGACGTCTTCAAAGGTCCTGTGCGTAAGACCGCTCTTTTTAAGGCTGTCGACCATCGCTTTTCTTTCCGTGTCAAGCTGCGGGCATAGCCAAATGAAATAAATGTTCGATGTCGCCAATGTCACCACAAAAGGCAGAGTGGGGAAGCGCAAAGCCCAGCCTTGAATAACCAAGCTGGGGTGTACGCGGAGTCGGTTCTGATGCGGTACAACAGTGTCGCTTCCTCGCGAGTAAAGCCATGAGTCACACAGGCTTCGTGTGGAGTCTTGTGAAAGACAATGTTCTCAAGTCTGCTAAGAAGCAAAGACTCAAGACGACAGTCTTATGTCGAATCCCAATGGCAGAGTCGGAGTGGGCGGCCGACTCCGCGAGCTAGCACGCCACTATACGACGTAGAGCGACGCCTCCACAACCGCAATTGGAACACAAGACCTGCTGCCAGAGCAAGGGTATGACAAGGGGGAGCTCGTGCACACCACGCGACCGGGCACGCATCTATAGTGCCTAGAATATAGTGGCTAGTGTGCCGACCACCCGCTCTTTTCGATGGACGAGCGTGGCACCGCCTGCAATGAATGCCCACGGTTACCGACAGGGGTCGCAGCAATACAGGTGGGTGCAGACTCCGCGTGTCGTCTGCTTGGCTGGAGCAGTTTCGCAGTGGTTGCATCGATTTCTGTGTTTGCGTTTTCAGTGTCATTACGGTGTTGAGTGTTTGTTCTTGCGTCATGAAAGCTTCAAGTGAGTTTGTGGTTGTCTGCTCCCGTGTCGGTGAGTAGGAGGACTATGTGACGGCGGTGAAAGAATGTTGAAACCACAGCGACAGTGAAGAGAGGACTTGCTTTCCGTGGTTGTGTTGGAGTAGTTACTGTTCGAGCGAAGGGCTTGTATTCTCGTTCTCTGCACCATCTGATGGCATACGGCTCGCAGAATGGGAACGAAGGATAAAAAGAAACGACAAAACGTTGGCGCCAACTGCTGTGGTGTGTGAAAAGTATCTAAAAGCCGTTTCATCGAACGCGCGTTCACTATAATCGTGAACGGCGTTTTCAACGATCTTCGCCGCAATAAATCGCGTCTGAAATCGATGCGATACATACGATATTCCATAAGTACCCTACACACCTTGTATCTCAAAGCAGAAAATTAAGAGGGACAAAATATATATCTGTGCGAAAGAACTTTCATCAAAGTGGCACAGGTGCACCCAGTCGGTGGCCTCCTTGTTGTGCGCAGCCGTTGAGAGCGCCGAATGGGAGAAATTCGAAGGATCTGGTGTCCATCGCGAAGCTTCTGTATCAGAAGAGTGCACCCAACGCTGTAGTTTCAAAGCCGCGAGCGCTGATGGATTGCAAAATGATGGTGCACAACGGCCGCTAACCACCAGTTTAAGTCGCCATCTGTACTGCAATACTGAAATGAAATCTCGATCTTTATTCAAGTCGCGCGGATGAACCGTGCTATCTGGGCCAGTGGAATCATTAGCTTATGTCTATCGAGAAGGTGAAATGAATAACTTAAATAATTTACTTGCGAACTTTAGTTAAAGAAAATGGTAGTGTTCTGAATGCCGTGATTAAGATAGAAGACAAAACAGGTCGCACAACTTGTGATGAGGTATAATCCTTGATCAAGAAAGTTGCCTTAATTAACAGCTCCTGTTTGTTTACGGTCGACGCAGTTTAATTAAAGCCTGCTTCAAAGAAGCAGTACTATAGAGACATGGTTCTCGTTAAAAATGTTAGTTATAGCTTATAAAAAGAAGTAAAATGTACGGGGAACATTGTACGTGTTTTCTGCATCTACCAAACACCATCCTTCTCGGTTCACCTTCGCAAGCTTTCGCTCGCACCTACATAACACGGCGTGTGACCGCAATGTTATCGCACTTGGATTTTATACACAGAACATCACGGCGACGGTGGAAATTCGCCTGGAGTGTCCATACAATTGCTATCACAAAAAAAGCGAAAGTGCAGGAAAGTATGGGGAAAACGAACAATCAAAAGGAGTAATTCCATATATGGAACATTCTGGCAAGTGAAGCAAAAGTTAATATTTTGACTTGAAAGAGCAGCTCTTGTTGCACGACGTAAGTCGCATCACGGCATGCGATACAACGGTGAGTTTGTCAAACGTATGATGAACATGCGCAGCACATATACGAGCATCATCGAAGAGAAGTCATATATAAGGTATTTTTTTTTTAGACAATCCAGATTTTTTATAAAGAGGCTAGATAAGAGCAGCGAAATGGCGTTGTTTTGCAGATGAGTTCCGAGGCGAGGCGAAAATACATTGCCGCTAATAACGTGAGGTTCAGAAGACGAATTAACAAAAATTTATTAATGACCTAGCTTTTTTTATACAGTTGTTTAACTGGCGAATATGAAGGCATCCACATTTTAACGCACCTTTGTTTTTTGTTTTTTTTTTTACCTTGGAAAGTCACATTTAATTCGAGATATTTATCATCGAATTTCTAAGGTAAATTCTGGCTATCCGCTGGAGCCCAGAAAAGGCGACCCCGTTGTCATATGTCAGACCGAAACGCCGCGACGACAAGCGCGAGATAGTAGCAAAGCGAACGTCTCGGCTAGGTCGTGGCAGTTACTGATGCGTCACATACGCTTTGCCTGGCAAGCGTGTGCGGCTGTGTGTCGGGTTAGAATTTGCCGCGGCATGCTGTCATTTGAACTTCGCCGCACACTTCTTGAACATCTCGAATTAGGTGCGATTCTCCAGGTCTTTAAAAGATGGGTGTGGATGAAAATGTCACTGCCACTAGCTAATTTGCCATTTAGACAACGGTCCCCAGACACGAATAAAAAATGTAATCAAATTTTTCCTAATTAGTCTTCTAAAGCTCACGTTATTTGCGGCAATGTTCACCTCACCTATGAACTCGTCTGCTAAAACACCACGTTCGTTTCGTTCATTACTTTTTTAAAATAAAAATCTGTATTGTCTAAAAGAAAAAAAAAAACATTCTATATATAGTGCAGTTTCACACGTCCATATGAATTAGGCATTCTTATTTTCTATTAGTAAAGAGTCACCGAATAAGTATACTTTAAAAATTATACGTTGCAATGAGCTGGACTGTCTTAGAAAACGAATGTAGTGCTTCCTTTTCCTGAATTGAACCACTGGAGGTTCGAGACTCGAAACAGAGCTAGCTGGTACCAGGGTCCTTTATTAAGGACCCTGCTGGTACGTAAACTTAAACGCTGGCAGCAAGCAGTAAATAAGCTTTCTTGTTGTCAAAAGAAACCCTTAATTATAAATCACCTCCCTACATGAGAAATTCACTGCTCCTACGGCTTTTTAAATACAAAAAGTGCAGCAGCCCCCTTGTGATAACACGGCGGTCTATGAAGAGCGGGCGGCGTCGCGGCACGATGATGATGATGACTTATTGGCATCCCCTTTGAAACGGGGCGGCGACAAATAGTCACCTAGCCTGCTTGATTTAATCAGGTATACTATACATGTTCTTTATCTTGCATTTTTGTATACCTATCATTATTTTTCTTTTTCAAAAATTTACCTTGTACCGCTGCCTATGATTTTAAGAGATCAGGTCGCATCCATCTTTTCCCTACTTTTTTTCCACCAGTACTCTAATCGTCTCTTGCTGATTTCTACGGCTGATCTGTTTATGTTTCCTTCCACTTTAAACCCAAGCGCTTCTGGGAGTTGCACGTTACCTACGGTTCTCGCTGGGTGGATCCCGTCGCATTCCATTAGGATGTGCTGAGTGGTCTCTGGATCTTTACTGCAGCATACACATGTCTCATCTAATTCCGAATATTTGTTCCGATATGTTTTCGTCCTTAGGCAACCGGCTCGAGCCTCAAATAGCAAGGCACTGCCCTTTGTGTTATCGTACAGATTTTCCCTTCTAATTTCTTTCTTCTCATTCTTGTAAATCTCCATTGTCCTTTTCGTTTCCATTCTTTGCATCCAATTCACGGTCTCTATTTCTCTCACTTTCTTTCTGATGACCCCTGGTTGTCTATTTACAGTTTCGATTATCCTGTACTTGGTTGCCAACTTCCTTGACCTCTTCCTCCATTCTGTGTCCACGCTTTTCATGTAGAGATACTTGTGCACTTTAGCCGCCCATTTATTTTCATCCATGTTCCTGAGCCTTTCTTCAAAACTAATTTTGCTTTGTGCTTCTCTGACTTCAAAAGAGGCCCAACCCATGTCTCCATGCACTGCCTCATTTGTCGTATTACCGTGTGCTCCCAAAGCCAACCGGCCTACTGATCTTTGGTTAACTTCCAAACCCGCCAATATATCCGATTTTAAGCATATAATGGCATTTGCGAATGTTAGCGCTGGCACCATTACTCCTTTCCAGATTCCACGCACCACCTCATACTTATTGTGGCCCCACAGTGCTCTGTGTTTCATTAATGCTGCATTCCGCTTCCCTTTTATTTTCAGATTATCTTGGTGGTTGCTTGAGTAATTCTTTCCTTCGTTTATGTGTACGCCGAGGTACTTATATTGCTTCACTATGGGTATTACTTGCTGTTGAATTGACACCACGAAGTTACTCGTGCGCTCATTAAAGATCATAATCCCTGATTTCTCTGTGCTAAACTTAAGGCCTAGATTTGTCGCTGCGTTCCCACAGATATTCGCAAGTATCTGTAAATCTTTTTTATTGTCCGCTAGTAGCACAATGTCGTCTGCGTACATCAGTCCAGGGATCTTCTGTTGCACCATTTGTCCATTACGCATGTAGGATAAATCAAAACCTAATTCGCTGTTTTCCAGTCGTCTTTCTATGCCCTTGACGTAAAGCGTGAACAACAATGGTGACAGAGGGCATCCTTGCTTCAATCCTTGGTGAATTCCCACCATTTCATTTCCTTTCATACCCGCACTGTAGCGCTCCTAGCGGCAGCCGCTGACATTCATTTCAAACGGTGCCACCCGGGAGGCCGCGGTCGGCACACTAGCCACTATAGTCTAGGCACTATAACGCAGCCATTGCATGCCGGAGGGAATTACCCTTTTCTGTCTCCGCTACCGTGGCGGCTTCGCCGTGGTACATCGTGTCTGAACAGCGCGCACGGCACTACGGGTACGTAAAGACAGGCCACAATAGAAAATTTATATGCTAAAAGGCAAGGTGGAAGCAATCGTGCCAAAAAAAGTGGAAGGAACGTACAAACAAAATAACAAACTTTTACAAATTGCTGAGTTTCGCGCTGGGGCTCTGCACATACGGCTGTCGGCGTCTGTGAAGAAAAGGAGATGCTCTCGAAGATGCATGTAGCGGGACAATTGAAACTACAACGCACAAGAAGTTCATGAAACGCACAACGCGTCCCCTTGTGCGTTCTGCAAGCGGCACGAAGCAAAGCAGCCCTTTTTTAGGAGACAGCCAGGCTTTGCAGCGAACGGACCTTGGTTCGAAGACAACTATATTTGGAGCTATTCTTGCCGGTAACTTGTGGCCACGTTTACCCCACACCCTCTGTGGTTTGGAGGCTACTGCATGAATAGACTGTACCGTAACAATCTTCGTTTATGCACACGAATCCGAACTTGAAGAGCCAGATTCAGAGCTGTCGCTCTCAAGCAGCGAGAGCAAAAGTGCGCGACGCGATATAGCGGCGTCCATTGCGTCCGTCGATACCGGCGTCCTGGCGTGGATAGAGTCATGCTGGGTAGAAACAGAAAATGCGTCAGCCGAGATTTCCGGTCCGCTCCACCGATTTTACCAGAGCAGTTTCGGCTGCTCCGCGGAGTGATCTGGCCTCCGCGAGTGCTCTCGATCTGCCATTGGAACACTCATTCAGTGCTCCTGATCTGCCATTGGACCACCGTTGCTCCAAAAAGAGCTGCTCCGTAAGTGCTCCGAATATGCCATTGTAATTCGCTATTAGGTTTCAGGGTGTCGCATTCCCGGTCTACATAAATGATCACCTGTGTCCGGCAAATAAGGTAAATAAAAATAATAAGGAAAAAATGCATTTCTATGGCAGCACATTTGACTCACTTCATTTCTGTTCCAGTTATATCGATCGGCGCTTAAACAAAAGGTACTCACTGCTCACATTCATTCATCCTACAGTGGTATATTAACTGCGGGGTACCACAAGACTCAGTTTTAGACCCTATATTGTTCTCTCTTAATGTAAATCATGTCCCACAAGCCCTGCAGAAGTCAAAAGCATTGCTCTACGCGGACGACACTGCTTCAATTTTTACAGGACACTCCCTTGCAGCGCCCTCCAAAACGACGCGATGACCGATTTGTCAAACATTTCGCCATGCATGGTTTACCAAGAATCAGTTGACTATCAACTGCGCAAAAACAGAATACGTTGCATTTCACTCTCGAAGGAAACATATGGATAATGCACCTTCTTACCCTATCATTAAACAATATTCTTATTCAACAAGTCCTTTATCGCAAATACGTAGGGTTCATTTTTTATCATAATTTACACTGGCATGAGTAAGTATAGAATGTTATGCGCAAAGGTAGCCTATATATGGCTGCTATACTGTAATAAAAGCTCGCCAATATTTTCCACAAGCTATACTTTGTACACTGTGCTTTTCATTACGTCACTGTCACATAAGTTACTGCCTGTATTCATGGGGTGGGACGTTATCTAGTTATATTTTTACTAGTTATTTAAACCTCTATAACGACTCTAAAAGTGAATATTGGGAGTCACAAACCACGATCAACCTATAGGTGACATTTTTTTTTTCAATCACAACGCGTTCTTGCAGTTCCGATGTTGCGCGACAACAAAATTTCTGTATAAATCAATAACATAACTAATCGCCTCTTACGTTGATTTTTTTCCTATACGCAATATGCGACATACTTCAAACGGGAACCTTACCCTGCCCAAATGTCGTATCGTTTATGGCGAAAGACTAATAAATTTGGAACTAAAATTTGGAACATGATTCGCCTTGAGATAAAAACTGCACGCAATTTCGGCCTAGCATGCAAGTCATTTTTTCTGTCTGCCCAAGACTTGTCAATAACCGGCGTGTATATTGGGAGAAATGGTTTGAAATTATGTTCATTGTATTTTAAAAATATGCGTGTGTATGTATTATAAGTGTATAAGAATACGCGTATATAGATGTATGTATTTATGCTTTTTGTGTGTTTTTTCCCCTCTTAGCTGACCTGTGCATATTTTGTTGTATATTGTATTGGACCGGCCACGTATTGTAATCTGTCTGTCTACGACAGACAGATTACGCTCGGCATAAACCGCGCCGCTGTTAAAACAACCGAGACGGACAGGCCTGTCCGCTGCCTCGTTAACAATTGCACCGAATTAAACATGAAAATCATGCTCTGACGTCGATATCGGTTGCAGGGCTAGCCGGACTTCCTGAAATAACCATGTGGGCAAAACCGTGCTTGTTATGGCAGAAGACAGCCTCCCTATTGGAAAAGTGCACAAAAGGCTGCATCGAACATCCGATAACGATTCAGTTGCACATACTCCGCCAGCCCGACATTGCACACGCAGGATCAAGGCAAGTTTCGCAACGTATACGCTCTCATTGTTTCCTCATTGCATTTCCTTGCAACAGAAGATAATATCGAGGAAGCGAGCCTGAGTAGCTAGACTCACGCAATTCTGTGGTCACCGGATCAATTATTCGTCGAAGTCCGCGCACTCCGTGAAAGTTTGGTTCACCGGTTTAGTTCTATTGTGTAGTGCTATACAGGCTCCTTAAGCTGCTTATCCGCCCCACTCGAGCACGCACACACGCACGCACACGCTTCTGTCTGCGCCTCGGGTTAGCTGTCTCCGCCAGAAAACTGATCACAGCGGTTGGGCAATGTGAAAGCCAGCAACAGCAGCAGCAAAAAATACGACAAGGCTAGGAGGTTTCAGGCCCCGCCAGGAACGCCAAGCAGGGAAAGCGAAGCGCGCGTAAACATTGCGCGAGGTAAGGCTAAATAAAGGAGTGCGAGGAGACGAAAAGAAAAGAAACCGCGAGCGCGCTGGGCCACGACAATCGATGCGAGATCGAAACGCAAAAAATCACCGCCGCCTTCCGCTCTTCACTCCCTCACTTCTGTCTCTGCGTCAGCTCGGCGGCCGTCGTTTTATTGTCCCGCGATTCTATTCTTGAGAGGCACCTTCGCTTCTTCGATCACTCTCTGGCACTCCCAGTTGTCGCATTTTACAAAGAGAAGTCTCTACAAAAGAACAAGTAAAAACAAAATCTTGCGCAATCTTGCGCGGTATTTCAATTGAAACGCCGAAGATTGCGCCAGTTGAGAACAGGGAACACAGAGAAGTTAAAGAAAAGGAAAGAGACCAACAACAACAAAAAAAAGGTGAAACAATGAGGCGTACATACTTTGAGAAGTAAAGTTCGACTACCAAAGGCGGCGCCGCGCACGCTCTCTCGGTAAAGAACAAATCGAAACCGATAATGTTCTTGGAAAGGCTACTACATTCGGCGTGCACTCCGTCTTCCCTTTGTTGTCTAACCCTCCCGCGGCCTCTCCACTTTCTCGAGTGCTCTTGGTAGATGTACATCGCACCCTCAATGGAATACCTGAGGTCTTCTTTTTGGAGAAGCTTTGTTTCTTTTTAAAATGCGTAAGCATTTTTATGCCGATGCCGACCCAACGAAGAAACCCCGTCCGTCCGTCACGTAAGACTAATCGCTATAAAGAAATTAATGTATAAAACAAAATTTCACTATGAAGCTCCTCTGGGAGTTGTCTAAGTATGCGTAAGCATTGCGCCCCTTGCTCACCTCCACGCAGCCCGGTGTCATTATCAATGTTATGAAACTTGATCCGACCAGTATAAACGACAGCGCCGCGGCGACACGAACTGGTGCGGACGGTGGCGCAATTAAGGTGCATTGATAACACAAGCAAACTACTGCAGGTGGCGGCGCCAGGTGCGCTGATGACGTTCCGATCATTATACGCCATCATCGCTCTTTAGCGCCTTATCCATCCGCGTCGAACCATTATCAACCGTGACCAAACGTACTCCACCGGCGTCTGCTTGTGTCACGGCCGCACGGACCGTATCGTGGAAGCGATTTGCAGAACGGGCAGAGTGCGGCGCGTGCCGAGAGCACTCGCCGCTTCGTTCGCCTTGAAGCGACCGCACGAAGTCACTCGCTGCTGCGGGCTCGATATTGGAAGCGATCGCCTTGCATGACGGACGGACTGTTTTTTTCGTTGGGTAAGCGTAGAAATGCTTACGCATTTTAAAACTAATTGGAAAGTAAAAACGTTGGCTGTGGTGAGTGTCGGACCTATGACTCAGAAGCCGAGTTTTTACTCACTGAGATAAACACTCACGCTTGCAGAAGGTGAATATAGCTGAACCATATGAATTTGTTGTACCCCGGTACAAAACAAATATCAGAGCAGAACAGTTACTATGAAAGCTTTGTCGAAAGATTTGGTGATGGTGGAATAAAAGCCATCTGTAGGATCACATGTGGAGCCGTCTTGGAGAATTGTAGACATCAGGAAAATTCCGATTTTGAGAAAATTTCATGCCAAACACGCGGCATCCCCGATGCGTTTCGGCGATCGCGGGATGCGCCTTCCGTTGGGGCGTTCCTTCAACGACCGAAATGTCACAGATCTCTGAGGGCTCATGCGCTTCGCGTCACGCAAGGCTGACAGATAAGCAGTAAATGAGCTGGTAAGGATGATAAGTAGTGATGAGGGGTTATATGGGTCTCATCACGGCTGATAAGGGTTTTACTTGGATATATAAGCTGCTAAATAGCGACAAGGGCTTACAAAGATCGGAACAATTTCGATAAGGACCGACAAGGGTTGATAAGGGTCGGATCATGTCCGATAAGGACAGATAAGAGTTGATAAGGATCGGGTCGATTGCGATGAGGTAGTTGCTTAGTGGCTATGGTGTTGGGCTGCTAAGCACGAGGTCACGGGATCGAATCCCGGCCATGGGGCCGCACTTCGATGGGGATGAAATGCGAAAACACCCGTCTGCTTAGATTTAGGTGCACGTTAAAGAGCCCCAGGTGGTCCAAATTTCCGGAGTCCCCCACTACGGCGTGCCTCATAATAAGATCGTGGTTTTGGCACGTACAACCCCATAATTAATTTTTTGCGTTGAGATCAATAACGACCGATAAGGGTTGATAAATGTTTATATTGATCGGATCAACTTATAATATTGATAATTACAACGGGCTGCGTGGAGATGAGCAAGTGGCACAATGCTTACGCATACTTAGACAACTCCAGTGGAATTTCTGCGTGATTTTTTACTGCATTTTTTTTTATTGCGACACACCAAGCACATTTCTGCCGTGGTCGTGGACGTGGTCTTGGACGTCGCTGTGAGGTTCCGTATAAAGTCTGAACACGGTAACATCGTCGCGGCACGCCATACGCTGTATGTGCGAGTGAAAGCTTCGGGTCAGCCGACGATTGCGGGCGCGCGAGGGTGCGCGCGCGAGGGTGAAAGGTGGCGCGGAAGCGCGCTTCTGTCGCGCGCGAGGCACGTGGAGAGGGGGGGGGGGGGGGTTACTCGGCCGCGCGGGCGCTGTATGTTCAAAGCGATCTGCGACCACGAAAAAGTACGCTACCGCGCGGGCCTCATCTTCAAAGCAGTCTGCGATGTGGACAAAGTATCACTAGTGCCCGTAGCTTCGTATGTGCTGTGCTTTCGACGTTTAGTTCACGTTGAAGCGAGAGACGGCACCAAGGTCAATTCGCTCGCTGCTGCTGAGCGCCTCCTCACTCCAGCGTTTTGACAGCGAGCTTCCGCGGTCATCAAGCGAGATGTGTTCATGCTTACCTATGCACGCGTTACACCGTGCTTGTTAATTTAGTTAGTAAGCCTATGTTTACAAGTTTATACGGCCGATAGATATACTATCCTTAGTACACATAGTTCGGCCAGTTGGTTTGACATGGCGATGGTGTAAATGCGCCTAAAAGACGAGGACGATAGGTGAAGACCGATGACGGATAGGGAAGGTGCGCTATGTGTGTCTCGTCTTCGCCTATCGTCTTCGTCCTTTAGGCGCATTTACACCATTACTATCCTTAGTTCGTGTAGTTGTCTGCTAATTTGCTATCGCAATCGATGCTTCGCCTTTCGGGCGAAACTGCGACATTTTTTTTTTCTCTTTTCCAGAGCGCAACTACGAAGCAAAGTATGCTGGCCGGGCCTGAGGCCAAGCGTTGACGGCATCCTATGTGTGCATACCGTTCGGTCCATTGTAACGTGCACAGCCAGAAAATGTTCCCCTTAAAATTGCCCGAATTCACTGTTGACTGTAACGAAGATGATGGCTCTTTTCTATAATCGTTGAGGGCGCGTAACTAGAAAGAAGTACGGTTAATCAAGATTTTTTGTGGCGCATCTTCAGTTGCTGTCCTCTGTATGCAGTCAATCATTAGGAGTCAATAAACCTGTGAGTGAATGAAAGCTTTTTATTGGGCATTCTGGACGTGTCGTCATAATTTCAAGCAACGCTTGAAACAGGGTACGTAACCACGGGGCAATATATGGCAACGATTCCTTTCGCTCGATTTTATTCCTTATCTCCGACCGCTCACAACTGGCAGACCCTGGTGAAACCGTAATAGACGGAGTGCCTCTGGGGCAACCGAGTAAGCCCGAAAAGGAGAAGAATTGGAATATAATCGTTACGTTATCTCGTCCTATAGGTATGCTATCTAGTGTGTAGAGTGTCCCCTTCATCCGCAGGTAAACAGGCCCAAGTTTGAAGGCAATAACTCGCACCTTGAGCATATACGAAACTCAACGGAAAGTGTACTTAAAAGTTCCCCTCGCTTAAGTTTTCTGACTGCTTTGTAATCAGACGTACAGTTAACACATCGCTCATAAAGTTAGAACCCGTCAAGATAGCTACAAATATGCCGTTACAAAGTCGTCTAAAGCTGAACGAGACATGTAACGAGTTCCAAATGAGAGAGCCAAAGACCGCGCTACTGTTTACGCTAGAGCTTCTCTAAAGAAGTGTTCGCAAACAGTCGCAGAGGCATGAAGAAAGCTCACGCTGCAGCGCTCTTCGCGCTTGACGGCGCGTGCTTGGTATTCGCTTCGACGACTCGAAACAGGCTTTTATGGAAGAGAGGAATACCCGCGTTTCCACTGTTTACATTACGCAGACTAAATACGTGTTCTCTAAACTGTTAAAACACTTGAAGGGATATCGCGCTGCCGCTCTCGGCACGATCGGCAGCGCGTGCTGTGTACGTTTCGGCGTTCAATATATAAATAACGACTCCCGCAGAGCCTCGCCTTAGAAGGTTAGTCTATGCACCTTGTCTTGTTTATAATGCGCCGGCTGGACGAGAGTTCCTTCGCTTGTTGCAAACACATGAAAAACTTGCGCTGCCTTCATGCTCGGGAAAAGAGCGGGGGGGCACTCCGAAGACTCTAGCTTTTATTATGCCGACGTGCAGCTTTCGTGAAAGATTGAATATGCATTATTCCCAATAAAAAAAAAACAAGTAAAAGCGCACAGAACATGCTAAAGGAGATGGAGACAGCGATGGCGAGTGTGAAGCAATGTCTCGCTGCACGATCTTGAGCCCACCATGGCAACAGGCAATACAGATGGTGCTCCCAAGCGCGACAAGATTCAGCGATGCGCTCATGCGTACAGAGTCGCTGTTTTCGCACCATCTTCCTTTTCTCTAACTCCGTGGAGGAAGAGAGGAAGCTTCTGACTTTCCTTTTTTTAGCCTTTTTTACAGATCCACTAAGCATGCTGTTTTTGAAGCTATCTAACTGGCGACGTGATCTTTCTCTCTCTCTCAGTGTGTGTGTGTGTGTGTGTGTGTGTGTGTGTGTGTGTGTGTGTGTGTGTGTGTGTGTGTGTGTGTGTGTGTGTGTGTGTGTGTGTGTGTGTGTGTGTGTGTGTGTGTGTGTGTGTGTGTGTGTGTGTGTGTGTGTGTGTGTGTGTGTGTGTGTGTGTGTGTGTGTGTGTGTGTGTGTGTGTGTGTGTGTGTGTGTGTGTGTGTGTGTGTGTGCGTGAAAGTGCGCGAGGGACGCGCGCTTTCACGGAGAGCGAACGCACGGCGGAGAGCAAATTTTCATGCGACGTCTTCCGAAGCGCGAAAGGCCGTGGGGGGATGGGAGGGAGGGAAGGGGGGGGGGCGACGTTTTGTGTGTGTGTGAGAGATAGAGAGCACGTGCGGCTATGAGAAACAGATGGCTAGCTGATATTACTTGAGAAACAGGACCCGCATTCACAAAAAGCTCTAACGCTAGAATTGATTTTAGGAGTAAATTTCAGCCAATCCTGATGCTGGACACTTTATTAGTGAAGGCGACCACCTAATGGCCAAGAGCACTTACAAACTAAAGACTTTGTGAATTCGGCCCTAGGTTCACTATAGAACAAAGGCAATTTGTACGCCGTACGAGCCCCGGAAAACGTCATCTTATACTATATTCCACCAAAGCAGTTAGATTTCTTGTTTGAGTTTATCAAAGTTTTCTAATGAAGAAAAGCTGGCACAATTGCATGAGCCACACTTTTATATTCCAGGCAATAATTGACATTACGAATTCTCGGTTGCTGTCCATGACTTAGTATGTAACAATTCAATTGCAAGCTTTACGGTACACCTTTGTACAACAAGGTTGAACACGGAAACTCCCATAAGTATGGTCTATACTTTTTATCATTTCAAATCAAATGCGTGGTCCTAAATATCCACGGATAGCTTTCCGTGACGTAGGCAACAAATATAAATAGACGTCACTCTCGTGATTTTTTTTAAATATTAGTGTTAGCTGGACGGAAAAAAATGGGCCTCGTGGCTTGGAATAAAAGAAGTTCACCAACGATTACAATACTCTCTAACGCGCAATTTGAGCGCAACTCTATACGTGTTTTCATTTCGCGATATACGAGTATTGACTGGCGCGGACAATCTGTCTCATGCGGCACGTTCCAAACGGAGCGAAGTGTGGCGCGACTGCCTCACTAATCGGGAGATCGCGAGAGGCAACGCGTGGGTGACGCGTGGGCGCGATTCACAGCAGCCGCCGCTGACAGACCTCCCAAACGACGCGCGCTACTCTGGCGCCCTCTCGTAGCCATCGCCGCCGCAAAGCCCGTCTTGCGCGGCACTACGCTTTTATTGCGATAGCAATTATATGGACACTACAAGCGGATTTCTTCCGTCGCCGTGACCAAGGGCCATAAAATGGTCGCCGCGCGCCGTATGCTCTATGTGCGCGTGAAAGTGCGCGAGGGACGCGCGCGTTCACGGATAGCGACCGCACGGCGGAGAGCAAACGCGACGTTTTCCTTGGCGCGAAAGGCCGCGTGGGGATGGGAGGAAGGGAAGGGGGGGCACGTTGTGCTGCGGCACCAGCTGCGTATCTTGCGACCGGGCGCAAGGGGAACTGGCGACTCAATCTCGCACGCGAAAGGAGGAAAGCGGGAAGGCAGTGCGGGAGGGATCTAGGGGTGCGGCTTCTACTCAGCCAGCAAAGCGTACTTGTACTTTGCGCGGCTGCGGGCTGTCGCGCGCACCGTATCTTGAGAGCGATCTCCACACGGCTCTTACCTTTGTATGCGCTGTGCTTTCGCCACTCAGCGTAAGACCACACGAAGCGAGAGACCACACGAACGATCTATTCATGTTTGCTTGTGCGCGCTGACACCATGCTTGTTAATTCAGTTAGTAAGCGAATGTGTCCAAGTTTATACAGCCGATAGAGCTAATATCATTACACCATATAGCTCTACTAATTTGCTATCGCAATTGATGCTTCGCCTTTTCGAGAAAACTGCGACTTTTTCTTCTCACGCTTTCACCGTACCCTCCTAATCCACTTGTCCCCTCGCGCTCTCTTCGCTATCACCGTCCTTCATCCGCCGCTGCGCTCCGCGTTCACTTTCATCCTTCGCTGTGCTCATTCGCTTGGTTACGCCGACGCTCGCCGCAGGAACGGGCGCCAAACAGGCTGCGCTCTAAAATATAGCGATCAAAACTTGACCGGGGATGGGGAGGGTAAGTGGGGGGGGGGGGGGTAGGCAGGCCGCATACTTAACACATATATTTCAGGGGGGGGGGGGGAGCACGTTCTCAGTCTGCCACTGCTCCACAATCTTTGTGATACCACGCAACATGAACGAGGTGGCGTGACTATCCCTCAGCTGGTAAAAAAAGTGTTAGCAAGCACGTCATACAATTTATATAACGATAACTGCATCATGACAATCGCGTAATGATACGTGGCGGCCAGATAGTGTTTTTTAACAGTGAAGCTGTTTAACCTGGGCGTTTGCCGTCAGGTGCAACGCCGAAATGTGGGCCGATCCTGGTGGTAGTACAGAAAGGGTCCAAACGCAATGGCACACGCCTGTGAACTAGCTAAGCTTGTTTAAGCTCGAGGACGGTCCGTCGAGCGTACGCCCTAAAACCTCCGCCTGGCGATGAAGTCAACATGCGTCGTCTAGCAACGCTTCGCCCCAGCTGCGCGGACCGCGCCGAGCCTCGCCACAGCTGCGTGAGCCGTGACGTCATCGCGCGCGCCGCATCGCTTCGCCTTAGATTTGATGACATGCCGGAAGGGAAAAAACTAGGAGGGAGCGTCACATGATAATCTTGAAGCCTATAGTCATAAAAAATTTAGAGGAATAGAATGATAAATAGGCCCTCACGTGATAGGCAAGCGGTATATTTTACTCGGCTTGCTTCGGTTGCGTCTGCTACGTCTGCTGCGGCGGTTTCGGAATATGCGCACATAGTTAGCGTGGGAAACGCGCGCCGAGGTTAGTGAAGAAATTCGTGTGAAGCAGTCGAGTCTGTGTTATGTCAATCAGGTAACGGTAGCATGTCTGACTCACTCACCACGCGGCTCGCCGCTTAAGCAGCAGATAAGGCGCCAAGGCTGTCGCGAACGAAGGCGTCGGGTAACCGGCATTGCACCCAACGTCGAGGACCACCTCAAGGACGACTGGTTGCGTTTCGGGGCGGTTTCAGGGAAACGATGAAACCATTCGCCCAGCAAATGTGTGAAGGACACCAAGCCGCCCTTCCGACGGCGATTCGTCGCGTTTGGGGACGTCTTCCGGGAAACAATGATGCATTTCGCCCCGCAAAATTGTGCAGGCGATTAAGTGAGTGTAGAGATAGGGTCTGAAGCGACTAACTGCGGTGGTAAGCGCGAGTGACGCCTTGAAAATTTTCTATCTGATGAGTGAGGCGCCGCAGTCTCGCGCCACGTTTCAAGGCATCGCATTTGAAGCGAAGAACGACGCGCGCAGTAGCAGAAAACGGCAGGCGCCACTAAAGGTTACCACGTACCAAACAATCGCGAATGGTCCGGCAACCTTGTGGGCCTATTCCTACCCAAAAGGCACCGCGCGGAAGGCCCCAGAGAGAGGGAGGGGCGGCTTCAGAAGAGGTTGGCTTGCCGAGGCTAGCGGATTCACGTGACGCTCCCTCCTAGAATTTTCTTTCTCCATGTTTGCCGAGCCATGACGTTCCTGCGCAGTGCTGAGTGGTTGCCGCAGCTGCGCAGAGGCGGAGCTAAGCCGTGACGTCACTGCCCCGACCTACGGGATATACACCTTCACGTCGCCGCCGCGGCGACACAAAAGCTCCGCTGTCTCCGCGCCGAGCACATCACCGGGAAGATGGGGCGGCCCAAGAAGAGTGTCACTCTCGAAGAAAAGGAAGCGTGGCGCGAAAGCCGCCGCGCCGCTACTCGAGAGCGAGAGAGACGACTTCGGTCCGATCCCGAGAATCGCGGCGCCGAAGCGGCGGCGAAACGTCGGCGATTCGCAGAAGATCCGGAGTTACGAGCCCGCGAAACCGAGCAAAAGCGTTTGAGCGTCCAGAAGCGTCCAGATACATTAACAGAAAGTTTCAGAATTGGGGGCCCAAGCGGCTTGGGGACCTAAAAGAATTGCGGGCCGCAAGTGCGCATACGCAGAAACCAAGCCAGTCTGGGGTTCTTGCGTTCGCGTTAACCCAAGACCCAAAAATCGAAAACTAGCGTGGGCCCCCAAGCCGTCTTGGGTCACCCAAGCGGGTGACGAGAAATCGCAAGATAGCCAGGAGAGCCGTACGAGCGGCAGTCATCCAAAGCCGTTATCTCTCAGGCAGTAAGCATGACTACTCCGAGAGCTATGTACGCGCGCTAGCACTACACAGCAGGCATCTGTATATTGCGTGAAGTGCTCGCAACGAGCCCTTTTCAGGACGTTAAGCTGTGGCCACAAGTTGCGAAAAATCTTGCAGAGGGTACGAAGAAAACATTTTCGCTGCGGTCAATACGCAACCTTAGCGAGACGTATACTGCCGCCGGCCATGCCGTCGGTAATTCGCTCCTGGCAACGGTAGAAATAGATCTTTGATGTCAGCCCAACTCAAATCAGCGTACAGCAGATGATCGCAGAGCAAACTTGCTGTCCTTCGACTGATTTTTGCCATTTTACACAGGTGAACTCGCCGTGTTGAAGTGAATCACAAAAAAAAAAAAAAAAACAATTTAAGAGCACTTGGCTGCGATTGGCTTTGCTTGACTTAAAATAGTTAACTTAATTTGTAGTACTAACAAAGCGATTACGTTTATGACATTTTATTGTTCGCTCTTTTTGCTCAAAAATGCATTCTGTTTGTTTTCACTTGCAAGAAAAGCTTTTCTTCTTTGTCGCTTTCAAGCACCTTTTTATTTTCCCCACTGCAGCGTCACGAGCGCTCGACCCAACGCTGCCTGCGTTTGACCCAATTCTCGAACTCGGCTGCTCCTCTAAACCCAAGAGCAACTAACGCAACGCGGCTTGGGGGCCCAGAGTCTTGGGTCCCCAATTCTAAAACTGTCTAATGACCGAGTTCGTTGCTCCTTGGACTGTCCATGATTCCGGGGTGATCTTGCGCAAAACGTGGCCGTGTTTCGACTCGAAGCATAACCTCGCAAAAACTTGGCCGCCGAACCAATAAAGCTAGGTGGGGTCGCCAGCTTCGCTGTTTGCTCAGTCTTCGCACCACTAGTGTGAAGCTGCCCCTAATTTTTTTTAATATGTAGTTCGGATGCCACGAGGGTGACTTTATTTTGCCTCGCAAAAAAATTGTGGGCTTCTGTGTTTTGACTCACTGCTACAAAACAAAAAAAGGAAAGAAAACGCTATAATAGAATATTAGCCAGCATCATGTGTGACAGCAGTCCCTATAGACGCAGGACGTCATAACACTGAGTTGAGAGGCGGTTTCCATAATTTATTTTCGCCCTTCAGTGCGGAATTATTAGCTGGAGGCGGAACAGCGACCATGATGAGCGGAAATAAAACACCCTAATGATTTTAGCCTCTAAAGTAATTACAACTTCGCACGTAATCATGCAAGGACAGCTTTGTGCTCAAATTACGAGTTTTTAGCGTTACTGCGATAAATATATTTTCGTCTGGAACCTGGCGATCCTGCTAAAGTGCTGTCACTCATAGTGGCCTAATTTGTTTATTTTAACTCATTAAATGTTTGCATTTCGCAGCGAATTAAAAAAACAGAAAAAACGGATTGGTGATGTAAAGTGTGCATTACATTGCTACTTCAACATTGTTGTACAGGGATGCTGACTTTTTATAACCAATGCAAGATTCGCAGAGAATGCGGTAATAATTAGGCTGTACAACAATTTTTGCAGCGCAGGGGGAACGTTCGCCAGCGAAACATGCACAAGAAGTCCCAAGAAAGTGCCAAAACAAACATTGTTTAGTTGAGTGCCGGCCAGTCGCCCATTGAATTGCTCTTTGCTCTTCTTTCATTTAAGAAAAAAACTTTCGGCACATTTCGTGCAAAAATGTGGCATTTGAAGGCAAATAATTAGTTCACTGCAGTCAGTACGGTTCATTATCCTAAAATTGGGGCAAATCATTCACAGCAAAGCGCCGTCGTGCACATTTCTATGCGTGCCGCCGACCGCCTATCCACACTAACGCAGCGACTGTGCTGCCATCTGTAACTCGATCTCGCAGCGAATACCAGGATGAAAAAAGCTACAGGGTGGTGACAACGACGTCACGTCTATGATCGTTGAGCTGCGTCACAGGGAAGGAGGAACTTCGCCGCACGCTTCACGTTATGACGCCCACAACTGTAAACTACCGCGGAAACCGCACATGAATATTTCGAACAACGTTCACCGTTCGAAATACACCAACGCTCCGCTCCTTCCACATAGGCCGTCTTTAACTTTATTATATACTCGTAAACATGCTCCCTAAAGGTTGTAATTAGAAGATAATGTGCAATTAATATGGTTAATTAGCCAATTTATACGGGGAAGTATTCGTCGGCCGAATTGTTTCCTTTCTAGATTGCCGAGGTAGAAGAACGAATGTTCGAACTATACCCGCTATTTTTTAAAGTGTTTCACATAAAGAACAACAACACAAAAAACAGGTATTTTCTAGATGGTTCCTGAACGGGGGCAAGAATAAGGCGTCACTGTTGGCAATTAGCCGTACACGGCCGTTTAGTGTCCTTCCTGAAATAAGACAGGCTCAATCAGGGTGATTCTTGCAGTGAGAACACAAATTCAATCGCGAGGCCAATATGGTTCCGCGATCGCAAAAAAGAAAAGCCACCTTGATCAACGAAAAGCTCTCAGCGCAACGAGCGCGCCGCGGTAAGAATAACGCGGTCCCACCGATCAACGTCAGGCACGGCGACAGAGACGACAAAGCGCGCGCGCTCACGCCACGCGGCGGACAAGGTCGCGAGTGTGACCCACTATCGCGCATGAGACAAGAATCAACGAAGCGATCCGCTGGTTCTTCCGAGCCATGCGAGAGTGACCGCGTGGTGGCCGAGGAAGGGAAGGGAAGGGCCTGCGCAGGCTGCGATCCAGGCCGAGACAGGAGCCCCCACCACCGGATCACGGGAGTCCATCCACCGGACGCATTCTCGCTTCTTCCCCTTATCATTCTTCAGAGCTGCAGCATGCGAGCAAAGGACCGCGAGGAGTTGGTGGAAGAGCGTCTTTTCTGCCGCAGGCAGCGTTGATACTGCTCAGCGAACGACAACTAAGCTCCCGGCACCCTCGCCTTGCGTTCGGTAAAGAGACACATCACCTTGCGAAATTTGGAGGAAGTATTCGTGGCTCACTGCAGAACTGCAAATTTCGATTCATTGTCCACGCCGGGAAAAGAAGAAAGCCGGGCGAAAAAGGTGGACAGTGTCGGTGAGGAAGTACAATATACGCGCGCGCACCAGCTTGTCACAGCCGGTCACTCAGGTATGCCGATTATCCTAATTACTATTAAATAACTAATACGCAACACGTCCTAATTATGTCTTTCCAGTGGCGGAAGCAAATGTTCGCCACATAATACGGACAAAAGTGCAGTTACAATCGGAACAGTCGTGTTTTCTGTAGGCCAGCATTCGCACAGTGCTATATCCATCTATAATCTCCGAGTACACGGTAACAAATACCACAAATATTACTGTATTCACACATATAACATGGGCTTTACATCATACGTAGAAAACTTCAGGCACTATGGCAAGCCTTCACACTTCTGAGATTCCCGACCATATTTTGATACAATCGGTACTTAATAACACGTACCATGCCGGCCTGCTCAAATACAGGCTGACAGCGCAACGCAAAGTGCATGTTACTCGACTTCGCCGGCCCTCTTTCCAAGTGGCCCTTATGTGGATTTCCTCATCTACAAAGACTCTCGGCCATGCCTCGCAAGCGGGCTCATTCCGCTCTGTCGTTCACACTTGCCAGGCGGCCTTACCCGCATTTCAGAGGTGTTGCGGAAGCTTCGCGCGGAAGTGGGGGAAGAGAGCTTCTATTACTCTCCTTCTATCACAGATACTTGGCTGCAACAGCTTGATGGAGCGTTTGATGATACCTGTGCATAATACTCACCTCCGGCCAGCGTCAAGTATCACTATTGATCATATGTGTGTCAAATGAAATCGATGGTTTGACGACATCTCGTCTGGTGGGGCGGGGGGGGGGCATATGTTCAACGAAATAAATGGTGACAACACCGACCAAAAAGGATAGGTTAAACACTTTAAGACGGTTTGTCTTAAAAGGCAGCCTGTTTTTTTTTTTTTTTCGTCTTAAAAGCTTTTAACCTGTCCTTTTTTGGCCAGCCGTTCTCAATTTTCATTCGTTCAAAATGTGTGCGTGTCACCATGAAATGTCTGCTGTGGTTGTGCCCTAGCCTCAGATGTGTTCTGCATCGCCACGTGAAAGCAGCGGGCCTCTATACCTAAAGAAACATCACGCTATAACACCTGGCTTCATGGTCTGCGCCATGGCGCCCTACTGGTGAATGCCGCGGATGCAGGCCTGTACATGACATTTCCCTGAGTAAAAGTATGGGTAAGTAAAAGTATACGGACCAGGAATTCCGTGATGAAGCCAACTTTCTTCACCTATGAATTAACTTGAAAATTGAGGACTGCAGTCCAAACGTGGCACAGCGAACATTCCAGTGTATTCGTAAATCTGTTTGTGCATCTGAATTATGAATAAATTCAGCTCTTTTGACGAGCCTGTGACATTTATACTTTTGCTCACTGGTTACAGTCCTGCAATGTCGCCGTGGATTATTTTTTTCCCCTTTTTGGTCGGGCCCGTCCCATTTTAATGCGCTGTATTCTCTTGCGTTCCTGCCTATGTAGTGGAACGGTGGGCGTTGACACGCACCCGAACTGCTAGATTCCGTGGCTCGGCGCGCGAGAAAACACACATGCCGCAGCGCGCATCGAGTCACGGGCGAGTTACGAGCAATTCGTATCAAAAAGGAAAAGCGATTTCCTGACCACTCATTCAGGTGAAACAGGCGCAGTGGAACAGGCTCCCACTGTGACTTCATGGACGCGTTTTGTAACGATTATAGCTCCATTAGCTCGCGCAAAGCCGCGCGCCGGCTATCGTCGAAATCATCCGCTAGGTGGGAGCATTAGAATTAGCTGAAAATAATCATTACGAAACACGGCCCATGGTTGCAGGACTTTCTGGGGGAGCTTTGGAATGTCCTTTTGTATGCGGCCGCATTTGGATGCCTGTATTTCGCACTCCCATTCGCGGCGCGAACCGCAAGGGTAAGCGGTCCAGAAGGTTGAGTTATTTGAGGCCTGGGAGACAACGGACCGTCTCTTAAGCGCCCATCGAGAGGTCGGACTGCCCTTAGGTTTCGGATAAGGCGCTTTCACATTGTTTCACCGTTGGCAGTGCAAGCTCAAGCGTATCGTACACGTCATTAAATCTGGTTCGGTTTTTTATTTTCAGCAATCGTCTACTTTCACCGACGCTGATTAAAAAGAGTCAGCAAGGAATCAACAAGAAGCAAACAATAATTTTATTTATTAGCTCAGCACTGCATATAGAGCGCGAAATCGAATGGCTCAAAATTCGTTTGTGCTATCCACCATAGCGCCGCTGGTTGGAAATAACTTCGATTTATTCACGCGTTGACAGATGGGCCGGTCGCCACTACTAATGCGGCAATGAAGGGAAAGCTACGGGGGCTGAAAGAACTTCTCTGCACGCTTGTTACTGCACCAAGTATTCGGGCAGAGTTTGACAGCGCTTTTGGTTTCTTGGATCAGATACTGAATCAGCGTAGTGTTACGTTCGGCGACCAGCGGGGGCAGAGATCTTGGAAGTATCTCCTGATTGCCTGCGACGAATCGCTTCGGGAGGTTGAAAAACGTCCTGCCGGGAAAGATCAGCGGCGACACCATGCCTCTACACCTTTCGAAGAGTACGTGTCACGACGCTAGGAGGAGGAGACTCTTCGAAAAGGGCCTCTAGCAATCGAACCCCTTCTGCAGAGGCTATCCTGTGACAGTAGAATTGGCAAGTTCCTACTTCCACCAGGTTCCCCTCCGGTTGCACTCTTCACCTACACAGACGACTTGTCTATTGTCGTCCCGGACGAGGCATCAGCATGCACCGTGCTGGACGTCATGGACAGTTACTGCAGGGCGAGCGGTGCGAGGTTGAATAGGTCGAAAAGTGCAGCCATGTACTTGAACTCCGCTCCGTCCAGCCCGCAGCCCGTTCATGGTCTACCCGAGAAAACGCGGTTGCGCATTCTCGGTTTCCATTTCGATCCAGACGGTGTCTTCTGAAAACTGGAAGCAAGCTAAAGAGAAGCTTGAAACCAGGATTCAGGAGTTCAGCGTGTTGTCGTGTCCATTGACAGCTAGAGCGAACAT
Organism: Dermacentor silvarum; assembly: GCF_013339745.2. Classification (NCBI taxonomy): domain Eukaryota; kingdom Metazoa; phylum Arthropoda; class Arachnida; order Ixodida; family Ixodidae; genus Dermacentor; species Dermacentor silvarum. The sequence goes on from NC_051154.1 coordinate 143,372,604, forward strand.
TAAGGTCTCTTCTTTTTTCTTTTCTCACGTATGTAGCATGTGTGTCCCCTGTTCCAACCCGTACCAAGCTCATGTTGGAGAGGGTTCTCTTTCGGTTTCTTTGGAAAGGGACAACTGGTTGTGTAGCTAGGCAGGTGCTTAAGCTGCCCAAGGATAAGGGAGGACTCGGAATTCCCGACTTGGGCATCGTAGCTACTGCACTACACATCAGGTGGACCCAGGTTGCCCTTAGCTCAGATATGCCCCTGACTCGAAGCTTTACCTCCTTCTTCCTTAGCACTAGACTCCGTTTGTTTTCCCAGAGTACATTCTCTCACTGTGTGCCTCGCTCAGGAATCCCGTTCCCATTCTATGCGACGGCTGCCAATTCATTGGCACGCCTTCGCAAGGTCCATTCCGACATCGATGTAATTTCTACTCCGCTCCAAGAATTAGTTGATATCCTTACCCCCGGTCTCCCCCCGCATTGCCAAAGGTATGACCTGTATTTTCACAGGCCAAGCTGGAAGCTCTGTACGGCAAGCTTCCTTGACGCCGGGCGAGCTACATTCATGTACCGCCTGGCGCGAGGCTGTTTGCCGATTAGCTTCCGACCCTTCACAGCCATCCCGGCTCATGGAGTGTGCCCCTTTTGTGGCGGTCGAGAGGATACAGTTCACATCTTTTCGCAGAGTTTACTTTCTGCTGCTCTCCTGCAACGGATAGCTAGTTTGTTTAGTCTCCCAGGCGTCCCATTTCAGACAGTTCGTTTCTTGCACCCTTTGCCTAGCCAGGCGATCAACCAGTTCGTGCTTCTTCTTGTCGAGTGTTCATACGAAGTCTGGTTAGCACGCTGTGATGCGGTTTTCGGGGGAGGGGCGCCGGGTCTTCACGAAGTGCTTGGAAAAGCACGGAAGGAAGTCTGGTTCCATCTCACCCGGGAGCGGCATCACCTAGGCGAGAAGAAGTTTCTCGAAGTGTGGGCTCGCCCTGCTGTGATTTTTGATGAGTCAGGTGGAAAGCTTTCCATTAAGTTGTGATGCATGCTTCTAAGGTCACTCGACTAGACAGCATGCGCCAGTCGATCCACGTGTCTCCGTTCGCCTCAGTGGAACACAGAGTTGGAACCGGTGCTGGCGCAACAGAGTGCGCTGCGCCGCGGACGGCTTCTGTTGTTTCCATGGTTGTTTGCCTTGACACCTTTTCCGTCGAGGTAACCCAGGGATCTGATGGGCTCGTGTCCCTGACGGCCGACATGGCTGTTTGTGTGAAGCGCGAAATAGCACGGTGTGTGCCGCTCCACAGCGGCCCCCTTGTCCGGGAAGGACCGTTGGCCCAAACCAAAGCCCCCCACCCAGTCAGCCCGGGTAGAGGGAGGGGGTGCCGGGGTCAATGTACCGAATGAAGCTGGGTTGATGAGTACATGTACGCTCTGGGGCGCGGTACCTACTGGGTGCCACGTCCCCTTCCCATCTGACAACGGCACTACGACGCTTTCTCACGGCCGCTCGACAGACCAGCTGGCCGCCAAGGCCGTTCTCCAAACAAACCCGTCGACGGCTGGCCCATTCCAGGGAACCCAGACGCGTCAGTTCAAGTCAGGCGCGAAGCCACTTGTCTACGAGTGTCCCCTCCTTTCTGTGGGGGAGTGAGCAGTGTGTGCTCGAGGGCACTCCTCCGAATGTGGTCGGGAAACGAAGGCGCCGGGGGATTATGCGAACCCTCGCCCTCAAGGCGTCCCTTCGGTCTTTTGCGGGCGCTCGCGAATGTCAGGCCTTTTGTCAGGCCTTTTGCGGGCGATCGCACTTTTGCGGGCGATCGGGAGTGCTCTCCCATCTGCCCTGAGATGTAGGCAGTGCTTCAATCCAGGGTGCTTCGACCCAGTCATGCTAGACTGATGAGACGTAACGTCTCGTTCTCCTACTTCTCATGTAAATAATGTAAATAAACCTAGTACTCTTCGTTCTCGATGAGAACCTGTTCCTCCCTTCTACAACGTCTTCAGCGCGGATGAGGCGGACGATGGCATGGGCCAGCTACCACTTTGGATATGCCCGACTCCAACTCTTACAACTGCTAGCGAGGCCACGATCCCAAATCCTACAGCAGCTTCCACATGCCACGGTCTCGCATTCGCCTAGACGCGGAAGAGAAAATCAGAAAAATAAGTCATATTTAACGCTCGGTGGTATATTTTGTCTTAGTTTCGTCTTGTAAATAGGATGTTTATCTTTTCTCTTCGTCACCTTCAATTTATGACACCGTTGAGAATGTCGCGTTTTTTTTTTTTTTTCTTCAGGAGCGTTCTCGCTTCCGCGTGCTTTGCCTCCGTAGCTTCCCTTTCAATGACACAGAACGTTGTCCGCAGTGCTAGAGAGGCCGCATGCGCTGTGGAGTAACACTGTCGTGACTGAGCGACCTCCACAAGAAGGTGCAAACTCATAGCCGCGCACCGTTTCCGCGGTTAGCCAAATATGGTGGAGGCTAGACGGTATATATAACCAATTCTGCCGCTGGCAAGCTTTCAAAAACGAAATGTCCCTTAGTGAAACTCTCGAAGGGCCCACGTAGGACAGGGAAAGCTTGGGCTGACGTGAAATGAATGGCAGCAGGACAGCGACAAGAAAAATCTTAGGAGAACGTCAGCGATTTGTTAATGGGCCTGCACCAGTGACCTGCACCTGTCTATAAGCAGGGACATTTGGTGCACTGAATATTTACGGACAACAGGGTCCGTATTCAGAAAGCTTTTCGTTCGTTTTTTTTTTTTTTTCTTGGCCTGCCGCCTTCGCGAATATGTCCAATGTCACGGTTGATTGGCGTATTAACTTCTGTTTTCTTGTGTTTTTTTTTGTTTTTGTTTTTTAATACAGGCGGTGTTTCCACAGCAAGCTTAACAGGATCAGTGGGCGTTCCCGCGAGATCTATTGTCATCAAATTCAAAATATATCTCATTTGACGTCATCGACGGCCTCAGAACCCGCAGCTGTCAGTGCGGTTCCGGAATTCATTACCTAGGAATCGTCACAGTCGTGGCCTATCTTCTGTAACCCTGACACAGCTCTCCAATTTCAGCGTTTCATCGCGGACCTAATGAGCAACTAGTGGCTGACATCATCATCTATCAGTGGGTACCGGGGGCATCTCAGGTAACCATCTATCAGTGGGTCACTCGGGCATCTCAGGTAACCATCGTTCCGATTAGGCCCGCCCGAACTGACCAGGATATTTTCCACTCTATACTGTTACGAACGGCCAGCGGGGGCAGCAACCTTCAAACCTTCAGCCTTCCTGCGACGAACCGCTTCGTGAAGTGGAAAATATGGCCCACGGGAAAGACCAGCAGCGACACCATGGCGAGACACACTTCAACGAATACGTGGTTGCTGGATGCCACTTGGTCGCCGACCTTGACGTTGGGCCCGAGAAACTCTTAGGAAAGTGCGTTCTACGCGACTTCGTTATGACCGCTGCTAGCCGCCATGGCCATTCGACAGACGAACCAGCTGATTGCTGGGCCATCCCAGGAGCCAAGACCCGCTAATTGAGTCAAGCGTGACACCCCCTGTCAACGGACGTCCACACCTTTCTCTGGGACAGTGAGCCGTGTGCGCCCGAGGCTAGTTTTCCAAGTGTGTTCAGGGAACGAAGGCGCCGGAATCATTATGCATTACCCTCGCCCTCAAGGCGGAACCTTCGGTGGCTTTCGACGCTCAGGTTGGAGGAAGGTGTGCCCGCCGGTTTTCCTGGCCTAGGGATCTAGGGAGGACGGAGGGCATTTAAGCGGACATTTGCGGCTCATCTACAGAGCTCCGCGAGAAAGATGTAGCCAGTGCTCTCCCATCTGCTCTGACATGTAGATGGTGCTGTCCCAGAACATCGGAGCAGCATTTCGCTCACCCGATACAATCCCCTCCAAGCCGAGGAAGCGGCCATAGCCCTCGCGCTCTCCCAAACACAGGTTGAAGTCATAGTTACCGACTCCCAACAGGCGTGCCGCAACTTCGCTAGCGGCAGAATTCATGCCACTACGCTCAAGATAATAAATCAAAAGCCGCCAACCAGATCAGTCATAATCATCTGGGCGCCAGCTCATCACGGCTATCCTGGCAACGAGGTCGCCAACCACGTGGCTCGAGATTTGACCCACCGAGCCGACACCGAGGAATCTGAACCCGAGCGCACGCACCCTCTAGTCTCATACCAAGACATCACACAACACTACAAGCTAACCCACAGAACATATGCACCCCCACACAAGTCACTACCTAGAGAGCAGGAGCGATTCCTCCGAGCTCTACAGGTTAACCTAACACATTCCCACACCCAACCAGAAACCACCTCATAGCCCCTACACAATTCTTTCCGTAATGCCGCTTCTGCGCAGAGCCCGGGTCCCTCAGGCACATAGTAGGGGGTTGCAGAGAGGCACCACTCAATCCTCCGAACCCTTACCACACGAACGAACTTTGGGAGAGAGCCTAGGCCAGCTACGACCTCGAAGATCAGCAACGGCTGATTGCGAGGGCCCAGGACGCGGCCCGAGCTCAAGGCATTCTGGAATGAGGACGCCTCTCCAAAGCTGCACTTACACATTAAAGATGTTTATTCTCTCTCTCTGTCCCTGAACGATGTAGTCTGTTGAGATTTAGTAGCGTGGAAATGCTACGATGTACTGCGCTCCGTACTCTGGCCAGTACGATGATGATGATCCCCTTGTTTTGTAAATAAGTTTGGCTCTTCCATGTAAATAAACTCCCTGTTCCCTATCCCCTACCTCTCGACCTAGTACTCCTCACGAACGAAGCAACCCTCGTAAAGTCTGCTCGGACGACGGCGTGGGCCCGCTAAGCCTCCGTGTGACGCCCCGGTAGCGTACGTAGGCCAGCTACCCGTTACGAGACACATCGATGGTGTAGGCTAGAGAGCGGCCCTCAGTTTCAGGTCAGACTCCGAGACCACGACACCCGAATCCGACAACATTAATGCCGCTGTCGAGAACAGACCGCTAGCAGGCTTCTCTCACTGGCGTGCGCACTTAAACTGGCACAGTGGAGCTCCACAGAATTTACAGACACTCTGTCTCCATAGCTTGGGTCTATGTCCGCAGCTCCGTCTTCCACCTGGGACACCAGGAACTGAGGTAACACATCTGTGTCACTTGTGGTTCGGCGTGCCATTTGACGAATACCTATTCATTCAACAACGAAATGGCTGACAGCTCAGTATGCGTCAACTTTGGCTGCGATGAGGCAATGCATCTCTTTTATGACAGTCTTCGCTACTGTGCTCCCAGAAAATACCTCGCGACCGCGGCAGACACACTGTACAATCGCCCCTTGTAGAAAGAGCTACTGCTCAGACACTGGTTCAGCCCGTCCTCGGCGCGCAAGGCGTTGAACGCATTGCTCCTCTTCTTGGGGGCATGCGGACTGAGCGACAGAGCTGTCGCGCGCTGCATCGCGTTTATGTGTAGATTTTTTTCACTTGTTTTATCGCGACTCAATTTCCGTCATCTCCAATTCCTTTTGCCCCTTCACCCCAGCACAGGGTAGTTAGCCGGTATTTGCACTGGGGCTAACTTTCTTACCGCTGTTTTTTAAGCGAAGCTACACGCCGCCGTGGCTCAGTCGGCTAAGGCGTTGCGCTGATGAGCACGAGATCGCGGGATCGAATTCCCGGCCGCGGCGGCCGCATTTCGATGGAGGCGAAATGCAAAAACGCCCGAGCGCTTGCGTTGTACTGCACGTTAAAGAAACCCAGGTGGTCAAAATTAATCCGAAGCCCTCCACTACGGCGTGTCTCATAATCAGAACTGGTTTTGGCACGTAAAACCCCAGAAAGAAGAAGAGCAAGCGAAGCTTGTATTGCCTCACAAATGTCGGTGGTGGTGTCACGCTAAAACCCTATCGAAAACCTGTCGAAAACTCGCGTCTCCTTCATTTGGTAAATACCAAAATTGGCAGGGAAGGGTACGAATGCATTACAAACATGCTTGATAGGTCATTACATCAATAACACCACATGCTCGTGATGTCATACCCGCATTGTATATGCGGGTATGAGCCAGGGACAAGAAAGAAGGAAGGAAAGAAAGAAAGGAAGAAATCCCGGCTGCTCCCAGTGTAAAGCAGGTGCGTGGAAAGCTGAGCTGGCGCCGGATCACGTGACACGCGCGACGAATCAGGGTTGTTTGGTGTGTTGCGGGAAGGGAAAGGGAAGGAAAGGGGGTTAGCGCGCGTTCCACCGGGCTTTCCTCGCCTCACGTCAGTTTCGGCGTCCGGATGGGAAGGCTCACGTGGTGCGTTCCGCCGAAGAGCAGGCTGCGTTTGAGCAACGGCGCCGCGAACTCCCTCAAGAAAGGACTCGTCGTCGACGTGCCGAATCTAGCTAGTGTGAGGGCTTCCAAAGCCCAGCGAAACGTCAGTGAAGAGCTGCGAACGCCGAGTTGCGGGAGCGCGATGTTGAGGTCAACGAAGAGCCGCCGACCCTGAGTTTAGGGCAAACGAAGCGGAACGCTTGCGACAGTGTCGTCTTGCCACAAGCTTTGCTTACCCCCATTTTCTCGACAGGGGATGGGCTCTGTATTTTCTCTTTTCTGAGCTAGGGCACTGAAAATAAAACTGCCGTTACGTACATCCCTTAAGCCCGACACTTAAAGCACCTTAAGCGCGCGGGCCGCCTATGTGGGGCAAATGATCTCGCACTAATTTTCAACGCTCACATCTTTTTTCATGTTTCTATTTTGTCCCCAGTAGTCTCGTAGAAACCTTCACATCCTTATTCGGTTGCATGAGGCCAAGCAATCTAATAGTCTTTGAAACGAGGGCCCGTATTCACAAAAATGTACTTACGCTAGAATTGTTCCTATAGAAGCAAATACCAGTCAATTCTGCTGGTAGATATCTTATTAGCGAGGGCTGCCACCCAGTGGGACACGAACGAAAAGCTTTGCGAATTCGACTTTAGGTTCTTTCTTGTCCACACTACTCGAGTAGAAACAACTACATCCGTATTGCACGCATGAGGCCAAGCAACATATATCTAATAGTTAACCAGGCTAAGGGACTCGATCGTTCGAAACGAATATACAACTTGTTTTTCTCAACACACGGACAACGTCTTGTGCGTTTTCAAAAAAAGCTAGAAGCAATCTAATATTCTTCAAACCCGAGTACCTAAATTGACAATGTAGAGTGATAGCGCCGAACCCTCCTGCGTTCACGTCAATGCGGTACGTTCGAGCCGCCTTTCGAAATAAACGCTCCACATCGTTTGCGGTCAAAGCCAGTCCTAACGAGACTGCCGCTATTTTGGTAAAAGGTATACGACATAGTTGAGGCATCCGTCTCTCATCTCGGCAGCAGCATATCGCGAGAATCGCAGAAAGCATAATATCACGCTGCATTGAAGGCCTTTCTCGGTTACCAAAAGGTCGCGGCACACGTTGCCAGCCGTATGCTGGTTAAATATTGAAACAGCGGCGACCAGACAGAGCAAACAGATGCTAATGTTCCCATAAGGCAGCCTCGAATGCCGCAATAACATGGTTGGAAACAGCAGCTCAAAAGGAGAGACAGCACGAAGTGAATAACCATAATGTGCATGTTTGTGTCCATTATTCTCAGATAAAGTAATGCCTTGCGCCATGTGCTTACCAGGTGCAGTTGCCTAGCACTATACGGCTTGTCGGAAACGAAACGCTGGCTCTGGATGTTCTTGATTAAGGAATGAGGCGGGGCCCCGTCCTGGGTAGAACGATAACACAACAATAGATAAAGAACGCGTGCGCGCGCTGTGTGTGTGTGTGTGTGTGTGTGTGTGTGTGTGTGTGTGTGTGTGTGTGTGTGTGTGTGTGTGTGTGTGTGTGTGTGTGTGTGCGTGCGTGCGTGCGTGCGTGCGTGCGTGCGTGCGTGCGTGCGTGCGTGCGTGCGTGCGTGCGTGCGTGCGTGCGTGCGTGCGTGCGTGCGTGCGTGCGTGCTCACGGGCTGTGTCGCGCGCAGCCCGTGAGCTTGCCACACCCAAGCGAAACCAGAGCCGCGGGCATTCTCCGCCGCCGCCTGTTAGCAAATGAGTTAAACTAAACGGGTGAAAGCAGTTGCGCATGCTGTGTCTACGCGCTTGAAGTACTTAATTTTTCTCCCTTTCTTTCTTATTTATTATCTTACTTTTCAGATTTCCTTTGCCGGATGTGGAGAGAGAATATCTGACTGTTTTGGCGGCCAATTTTCTACATTTTCGTAAGTTAATTACAACGAGCCAGTTTTGCCGACGTATTTATTATGTATCATTCAGATGACAGCTGTAACTGACTGAAATGGAACCTAGTGATGCGAAGAAATGGCATCGACCTGAAGTGCGCACGTTCTCCCGGCTGCCAAAAAAGCGCGCTCACAGCCACACCTCCTAACATACACCACTAAGCGTTGTATATTGCGGGGAAAACAAACAAAAAAGCAACTCCGCGCTTACCACTTATGCACGCACACATAATACTGCAATCAGGCATTTACAGCGGACGCAGAGTTACATTATATATGTGAGGCACGTGGACCCAATATTGAATAACTTTGCTCCCTTAATTTACGCAGAGTGAAAAGGAGGAATGGTTTCAGTTCGACTTAATATAGCTGAAGTTCTTATATATAGGTCCTCCTACGTTATGAGCACACGAACCAGGGGACAAATCCACGAAGCTGTTCAGTCGTACGTGCTCTTTGCCATTGGCCAGTGTTACGATCGGCCAGCGGAGGTAGCGACTTTCGAGCCACTTCGGATTTCCTGAGACGAATCAGCATGGTGAGGTCCACAGTACGTACGTCGCATCGGACAAACCAGAGGAGACACCAAGGCGAGACACGTTTGACGGCTACGGGGCTGATGGATGTCACCCGGCCGCCGACCACGACGCTGGGTCCAAGGAATGCCTGGGAAAGTGCGTGCGACGCTTCCCCACGGCTGCAGCTGGCAGCCAAGGCCGTTCGACAGACGAACCCGCTAATGGCTGGGTCATCCCAGGAACCAAGACGCGGCAGATTGGGTCAAGCGTGACACCCCCTGCCTACGAGTGTCCCCTCCGTTCTCTGTGACAGTGAGCCGTGTGCGCCTGAGGCTACCCTGCCAAGTGTATTCGGGAAATAAAGCCGCCGGAGTGTTTATGCGCACCCTGAGCCTCAAGGCGACCCTTCAACCTTTGGACGCTCCGGTTGGAGGAAGGTGTGCCCACCGGTTTCCCTGGCCTAGGGATCTAGGGAGGACGGACTGTATTTAAGCGGACGTTTGCGGCTCATCTACAGAGCTCCCCGAGAAAGATGTAGCCAGTGCTCTCCCATCTGCTCTGACATGTAGATGGTGCTCTCCCAGAACGATGTAGTCTGTTGAGATTCAGTAGCGCTGACATGCTACGATGTACTGCTTTCCGTACTCCGGTAAGTACGATGATGATCAACTTGTTCTAAAAATAAGTTTGCCTCTTCCATGTAAATAAACCCCCTGTTCCGTTTACCCTACCTGTCAACCTCGTAATCTTCACGAACGAAGCAACCCTCCTCAACACTGTTCGGACGACGGCGTGGGCCCGCTAAGCCTCCGTGTGACGCCCCGGTAGCGTAGGCCATCTACCCGTTACGAGACGCACCGATGGTGTAGGCTAGAGAGCGACCCTCAGTTTGACGTCAGACTCCGAGGCCACGACTCCCAACTCCTACACCAGCCACGTCCGCTAATAATACGTCCAACATCATGATTACCTAGGTAGCTACTCTTACGGACAGTTCTAGTGCAAAATACCAGAAAGAAGAAGTAAGAAATAGAGCCTGTATTCGCAAAGTAAATAAGAAAAAAAAAAGTCGCAGTTTCCCCCGAAAGGCGAAGCATCAATTGCGATAGCAAATTAGTAGAGAGGTATTCGGAGTAGGGATAGTAGTTTTATCGGCTGCATAAACTTGGACACATTCGCTTACTAACTGAATTAACAAGCATGGTATCAGCGCCCACAAGCAAACATGAATAGATCACACTTGATGACCGCAGACAACCACTGTCAAAACGCTGGCAGTAACTGCAGCAGCGGCAGCGAGCGAAGGGTCGCTCGGTCTATCACTGCAACGGAAACTGAGTAGCACTGACAACAGAAACTGAGCGGCGAATGCACAGCGCATACAAAGGTCAGAGCCGTGTGGAGATCGCTTTCAAGATACGGTGAGTATCTTGAAAGATACGCACCGTATCTTGAAAGATGCCTCCCCTCCCTCCCGCGCTGGCTTCCCCGGCTTTCTTCCTTTCACGTGCAGATTGAGTGGCCAGTTCCCCTTGCACCCGGTTGCAAGATACGCATTTGGTGCCGCAGCACAGCGTCGCCCCCCTCCCTCACTCCCTCCCATACCCACACGGCCTATCACGCGACGTAAGTAGCGTTTGCTCTCCGCCGTGCGTTCGCTCTCCGTGATAGCGAGCGTCCGCCGCGCGCTTTCACTCGCACATACGGCGCGCTGCGACGATATTACCGCCCTTGGACTTTATACGGAGCCTCACGGCAACGGCGACGACGACGCCGACGGCAGAAATTCGTTTGAAGTGTCCATATAATTGGCAATAATAAAAAGGGTAAGAAAGCTCCATGATAGCTCAGTGGCTAGCGCGTCCACCTGTCCGTCTCATATAGCTGTAGCGATATGACTTCGATTCCTATTGGTTGCGGCTTGTAAAGTTAAATTTTCGGTTTCTTTTTATTTCTTTTTTCTTCGCCCTTTGCCTTCCCAATCTCTATCTCTCTCTTTCTCTCTTCTATTGGGAACTCGCACGTCAGCGAGGCAAGCCGACCAATCAACGGCGTTCTTTTCAGTAGGCCGCCACGATCGGGGTTTTCCTCGGTTTCAGGGGGCAAGGCTGGTCTTCACCGTAAATAAAAAACGAGAGAGGGAGAGTTAGAAGCGCCCATGGAGTTTTCCTTTTCTATTCGTTCATAAGTGCTATCTGCCATTGGCCGACCACCTGAGCTAATAATATGTCCAGCATCAGAATTGTCTGAAGTTTGATTTTGCGAACAATTCTAGCGTAAGAGCTTTTTGTGAATACAGGCCATGTTTATTTATATGTCAAAAGAGTCCCCGCTTTGTATGATTCCTTCATATAGTGTGTATCAGCCGCTTTAATTTAAAGTTGCGGGTGGTATTTACTCGCAGTTCTTGAATACGAATCCGCCTGCTATGCACATGATCATGATGTTTTTTTTTTTTTATGTCACGTCGAATCCTCAAGAGCACTTTCTAAAAAAAAATATAGGCAAGACAAAAGAGAATATGCGGCACAAAATCCCATTCTTCGGTTATTCAATTACACATATGAAACGAGGAAAGCTCATTTCGTCGCGCCCGTAAGCCTGGCGTGTACCATCTCCTTTCCAAAGGTGCGCGACAAAGTCTGAGCCATGAACGCACGCTAATTAGTCACTGCGTGAGTTCAGAGCTCGACCAAAAGCTCAAGAAAGAAATACACAAAGCAGAGCGAACAAGCAAGAGACGCACCGCAGCCCCACAGTGAGCTAGGCGCGTCTTATATAATACCACCTCGTGTGCCGCGCAGTCCGGCATGGGGGAGCGCGGAATATAGGAGCTCCGGCGCCCTGAGACCACGGTGGAGACACGCTGTCGGCAAGCACTCACCTGCAAAAAAGGGACAAACGGGGGAGTGGAGGAGGAAAAAGAGAGAGAGAGAAGGCAGGATTAGTGCCGGTCAATACACGACAGACTCTAGAGGAAAGGGAGGGACAAGTGGGCCGAGTCGCCGTATCAGCAGAAGCTAATCGCGACAAATGGCCGCCCCCATTGCGGCCAACGCCCAACACGTATAGAAGCCGCCGTTCGAGCGCCAGAGAAAAGCCAGACGCGACGCGTTCGCCGCCGCGACCACCGGCGGCGTCGTTCGGACTGGCGGCCGGCCGACCGCGCGTGGAATGGCTGACGCTTCAATGTTTCCCCGCCGCCAGTGCCGCTTAATTCTACGGCACGCTCGTGGGCCGAAGGGAAAGAAATCACGGGCGACCCTCGCATCACATTCGATTCCTCGGCCCTTCCCGGCCGTCGCGGGGTCAGCCGCGACCGATGGAACACACACGAGTGCCGTCTCTGTCTCGCAATTACGTTCAAGCTGCGCCTGTTGCGTACAGCCCGAGCTAAAGAAGATTATCACTGCTGCCACGAGGCGCGCTCTAATGAGCCTCGCTCTGCGAGCGCATGCATGCGGAACAGAGCGCAAAATAAAAAAAAATAGAAAAACACAAGTCCCCCTCCCTCCTTTTTTTCTTAAAATAATAAATAAATAAATAAATAAATAAATAAATAAATAAATAAATAAATAAACACGAACAGAGTCGCCAGCATAACTAATTTCGGAACAAAAGCTCGTATTCAAAAAGAAAAAACAATTGCTTACTTTAGAACTGTTCGTAAGAGCAGTTGTCAGCCAATCCTGTTGCTAGACATATCATTAGCGAATGTGGTCGGCCAATGGCAAAGGGCACAAAAAGCTTTGCTAATTAGGCCAAAGATTCGTAATTTCATCGCGGCGTCGCCGATGTTGGAGGAGGAGGGGGGTGCGGCAAATACAACAAAATAAGTGCTGCGAGTAAAAAGCTAAATACAGCAGGTCCTGCTTTAAAATCGCTGCTGTGTCCACGAGGATAGAGTTGCTGGGATCACCACGCGACGAGGGCCACTGATGAGCGTCGGCGGTGCTGTTGTGACATTCGTGCTTCGGCCCTCACTTTAATCTCTGGGACAACGCGACGTTTGGAAGATTGGGAGTGCGGCCGACGTCATCTGTTTGCTCTGCCGTGGATCACACTCATATTTCGTTACACAATGCAACATGGTGACCACGTCGAATAACTAGCATTGCGAATTCATATTTCGTTCAACCAGGTGTACTTGGACGGTAGAGTGCGCCGTTTACAGGATCGAGTTTGCAGTGTGCTGGCGAAAGCAATGCCTTTAGCAAGGGCACTGTTCTTCCTTGACTTTCTTATCACCAGGATAGGCTAGCCTTGAAGGGTGAATGGTATGAAATTAATAAAAAAAGTCACAGTTTCGCCCAAAAGGCGAAGCATCGATTGCGATAGCAAATTAGTAGACAGCTATACGAAGTAAGGATAGTAGTTTTATCGGCCATATAAAGTTGTAAATATTCGCTTACTAACGAAAAAAATGTCACAGTTTCGCCCTAAGGGCGAAGCAATGAATGCGATAGCAACACAGCAATGTCATACGAAGTAAGGTGAGCGGCCTTGGTAGCAATATGAATTGTAGTAAACATGAGCTGATTAAATAAGCAGGTGTGCTGCGGCGTAAGTAGACCGACATGAAGAGAGACTCGATGACCACGAGAAGGCGCGTGTCAAACGGTGGTGTTGATGAGAAGCGCTTACCGTGGGCAGCGCGTGCGAAGGGACACACCTGTAGTGCTGCATTGCCGATCTGGGCAGCATTGCATGTGTAGCGTGCGTTGGAAAATGTGGCCCGACTATTACTAACTGAATGAACAAGCGTGGTGTGAGCGCGCACAACATGAATAGATCACACAGAATGACTGCAGCCAACGACTGTCAAAACGCTGGCAGCGGACGAAGGTACGTGCGGTCTATCGCTTCAACGGAAACTGAGCGGCGCATGCACGGCGCATAAAGGTCAGAGCCGTGTGGAGATAAGAGACGGTGCGGTCGAACGAACGACGAGCGCGGTTGTTGGCAGCGTAGAAGTGCGCCCCCCGCCTCCCCCCCCCCCCCGCTCCCTCCGGCGCTGGCTTCCCGCTTCCTTGCTTGCGCGTGGGAGAGATAAGAGACTGTGCGGACGAGCGACGAGCGCGGTTGTTGGCAGAGAAGTGCCCCCCCCCCCCCCCCCTCCTGCTCCCTCCGGCGCTGGCTTTCCGCTTCCTTGCTAGCGCGTGGGAGATTGAGTGCGTTCGCTCTCCGTGATAGCGCGCGTCCCCGCACGCTTCCGCTGGGGCATACGGCGCACGGCGAAGATTTTATCTATACGGAACCTCACGGCGACGGCGCCGACGACGCCGACGGCAGAAATCCGGTTGAAGTGTCCATATAATTGCTATCGCAATAATAAACAAGCACAGTGTCACGCGCGCACAGGCAAACATGAACACATCTCGCTCAATGACCGCAGGAGCTCGTCAAAACGCTGGAGAAATCGCGCCAGAGGCAGCGAGCAAACTGACCTTCGCGCTTGCTCTCGCTTCAACGCGAACTAAACGTCGAAAGCGCAGCGCATACGAAGCTACGGGCACTCGGCGAATGCCCTTTGGCCCATCGCAGATCGCTTTGAAAATGAGGCCACCGCGGGCGCACACTTCAGCCGCGTCGCAGATCGCTTTCAAGATAGCTCCGCGAGCAGCAGCCGCGTAAGCAGAACGCACCCTCCCGTCTCTGTCGCCTCATCCCCGTTCCTCGCGCGTGAACGAAGAGCGTGCACTTCCGGCCGCCTTCCTCTGTCGCGTGCGCGAGATTACGCTGCGGTTGCCGGCTCACCCTCGCACGCCTTCATTCGCACACACAACGCACGGCGACAATTTTATCATCGTTGGACTTTATACGGAACATCACGGCGACGACGACAGCGACGGCAAAATGCGCTTGGAGTGTCCATATAATTTCTATCGCAATAATAAAATAGAGCGATAGATATCGTTACACTATGCTGGCCCACGCTGGCGTTACTTTCCTGACGTGACGTGAAATTTTCCGCCCTGTTTTATTTATTTATTTATTTATTTCCACCATGCGCTATCATGTCAGCTTTCATTCAAGTTCCCCAACGTAAAGCGTCCCTCTAACTTGTTGCACGACATCAACACGAAGAAGTAAATATCTCTAAGTAACCTTGCACTCGCGTTAGCACATATCTTATTTTTCCTATTCCTAACCTAATTATTAATGTTATCTAGTCGCCCGCACTGTTTTTTACATCTAGGCAGTTATATAGATCAGTAGAGCCACTCTTGCTTTTCACAACCACTCTCTCTCTCTCTCAAAACGCGGCCACTCGAAGACACTCCGAGCAGCTTCGGAGAAATTCTTGGGCAGTGATCTGCAATACGCTAGGAGCTCATAGCAGCTCCCCGAACATATAGAGGATTTTTCGTGCCCTTCGCTCCCCCAAAATATGTCGAAACACTACAGCACCATTGTGCATTGCTGCAAATCAGTCCGCATAAGCGCTAGCGCAGAATTTTGCAGATTCCTCTGCGCCCGTGACTACGACGTAGTATACGGATATAGCATCACGGTGCCTACTGGCTGAAAGCATAAGGGAGGACGATCACAACGCAGACTACTGTATTGAAAAACTACGACATGAACTTTAACTGTAGAAGCGGCGCGGTGCCCCAGGTGAAGACGGAATAACATATCAATCACTCAGGAATGTTAATGAATCGCTTCGACAAGGAATGTTGAATAAATACAATGCCATTTCGCGCTCTGGCTAAATTACACTGGACTGGAAGTCATCCGTCGTCATATCTGTGCTTAAACCAGGACGGTGCGACAAATCTCCTTAAGTCTTATCGTCCCATCTCTCTCTCTCATCTCATGCTGGAAAGTTACAAGAACGCATGGTAAATCAGCCGTATTACTCATCTACCTCGAAGAAATTACTTCTTTACCGAAGTTATGAGTGGTATTCGCCAAAAGCGCTCTGCAGCAGACTCTATTGCGGACCTGGCATCATCGCTGGAGTCTGCAAGGTACAATCGTCTGTATGCGTATATTATATTCCTAGATATCCGGCAAGCCTTCGACTCACTCCCGCACGTGGCCATTCTGGAAGCTCTCAAGTATGCTGGTGTAGAAGGCCGCACACTTGATTACGTTTGCAACTAGTTATCGCACGCGTCGTTAGCCATGCCACAAGCAAATCTCGCCCTGCTACCTGTGGAGTTCCTCATAGCAGCATAATTTCGCCACTTCAATTGTGCGCTTGCAGGCCTACCTCGCCGTCTACCTGAAAGTGAGAACTATCCGATAGCTGTAGCAATCTACGCGGACGATATCACCTAATGGATTACTGGCCCTCAAAGCACTGGACCGCAGCTACGAGCAACGTTGCAAGCTGCACTGGATGCGATGGCGGTATATCTTGAAATCAGCCTTCGGATTTCTTCGTCCAAATCAGCCCCTATTGCCTATCATCCTCAACAGAGAGCACGACCATCTCTCTGACATTTTTCGACTGAACAATTCTTCTATACCACGAATAAAACAACATAGATACCTTGGTATAATAGTGGATGACCGTATCAGCGGGTGACTTGCTGTTAGGGCTGTGCGCACATTATCCCGGTCTTTCCTAAAATATGTGATAGCACCACGGCGTATTTCTTACAGCGTCGATAGCACTGACAACTCGAGGCAATGACTGTGATCAGTCAACTGTTCTACGACTTTATCAAGCAACAGTGCTGTCAAGAGTGCTGTTTGCTTTGCACTTGGTGAATGTTCCACCTCGACTGATGGCTCAGCTAAAGAAATATCATCGACTGGCTCTTGTAGCAATACTAGGCCTTCCACGATCCCCACAACTCAACGCCGAATCCAGACAACTGCAACTGAGACTACAAGCTAATCAAAGGGCTTTACACCACATAGATCGCATCTGTCCGGCCCATCACGGCAGAAAGCTTTTCGAGCGATTGATCAGCAGACCGGAGTCGCGAATGGGGAAAATGACGTCTGCCTTCCTTGGGATAGTGAATGTTGGAGCATACGGACGCTTGAGTTAGAATACAACTGTCCTTGGCTGCTCACCCACATAAGTGTAGCAGGGGTTCGGAATAAAACAGCGGTGTGCCCTGTATGTCTATGCCAACTAACAGCGTCCCTTCCATAAGATTTTACTACAGTTCCAACAGATGCCTCGATCTGTTCACCAAGGCAGTACAATTGTTGAGCATTAATATGCCGCCCTGAAGTATATTATCAAAAAATTCGAAATTATCCAAGGCTGTTATATTAAGTGACTCCCGTGGAGCTCTCAGTCAGCTGCGCAGTGGCAACGCTGACTCACCTCTTTTACGCGAAGTATTAGTGATGACCCATCAAATCACCCGTGAGGGAAGAACAATAATATTTTAGTGGATACCATCAAACATTGGTATCTGAGAAAACGAGGCAACTAATGCTCTTGCGGCGTCAGCGCACAACCTTTATTTCACAGAGGACAATTTATGCAAATGTGACGACACTAGACTGTAATACGCCTTGTTGGAGCTGGGAGTATCGTGGTTTATCCGAGTTCGACGCCCAACTGCGGGTCTAGCCTACGCCGCCGCTGCTACCAGTTGCAGGCGTTGAGAGTCGTGGCCTCGCCAGCAGTTGTAAGAGTTGGAGTCGGGCATATCCAAAGTGGTAGCTGGCCCATGCCGTCGTCCGACGCATCCACGCTGACGCTGAAGACGGTATTGAAGGGAGGAACAGGTTCTCATCGAGAACGGAGAGTACTATGAGTATTATGAGAAGTATGAGAACGCTATGTCTCCTCAGTCTAACATGATTCCATCGAAGCATACTAGATCGAAGCACTGGCTACATCTCAGGGCAGATCGGAGAGCACTCCGCAGATGGGAGAGCACTCGGCAGATGGGAGAGCACTCTCGATGGCCCCCAAAAGTCCGCGTTAAAAGCCCTCTCTGTCCAAGCTGCGGTCCCACTATCCTCCAATCGGAGCGTCGAGAGTCACAGAAGGTCCGCCTTGAGGACGAGGGTGCGCATAATCCCCCGGCGCCAACCTTTCTTTTTCCAAACGAACCACTTAGTACCACATTCGGAGAAGTGCCCTCGGGCACACACTGCCCACTTCCCCACATAAAGGAGGGGACACTCGTAGCCAGGTGGCTTCGCACCTGACTAAGTGCGAAGCCAGACTTGAACTGACGCGTCTGTTGTTCCTGGAATGGCCAGCCTTCAACGGGTTTGAAGAGCGGTCTTGGCGGTCAGCTGGTCTGTCGAGTGACCGTGAGAAAGCGTCTACTTTTCCAAGAGTCTCCTTTTCCTATAGTGTCGAGACACGTACTCTTTGTAAGGTGTAGAGACATGATGTCGCCGCTGATCTTTCCCGGCGGGACGGCTTTTCAGCCTCCCGAAGCGATTCGTCACAGGTAAACAGGAGATACTTCCAAGATCAATGCCCCCACTGGTCGCCGAACGTAACAGCCTCCACCTGCAGCACTAACACCCGGGAGAACCAAGGGATCGTACCCTACACCAATGTCCTGACCGTGCTCTAGCTCGCAGGACTGTTGCCGGTGCCTCTGGGGGCGGCTCGGAGGTTTTCGGGGGGCGCTCTAGTCGATTCTGTCCAAGCATACGTGCCTTCGCATTGCTCCGGAGGAAAGACCTGAATGCCAAATTATTCAACAAGGTCCAGCTCTCAGGCACAGGTCAGCTAGTCTAGTACGTTATCCGAACCTCCTGGCCAATTTCTGTTCTGATCGGACCAACATATTGTGAGTTTCAGTGTTTTTGTCACGGACCTGGCAGGGCGCTCAGCTAGCCCTAAACGCTGGGAGTGTACGCCTTCCGTCAAGTAAGCCAAAGGCCCGGACTCCTGCAGGCATGAATGGCTTCAAAATTCGTCATCGACGCTGATGGATGGACTACGCGAGCATCAAAACGTTCCCAAGGTACGCAGCACGTTGCAACGCTTATTTTGCGTCCGCCAACTGGCCTTTTCCTACCTCAATGGAGCCCACGAACGCTTCACGACGCGCTGAGCGTCTCAGCGGCCCTGACCACTGCAGAGGCTCGCGCCGCTAAACTAGACATCAAAAATGAAAATAACTTGGCTATAATAAGCAGTGATGACCCTTCGGCGACAGGAAAAGCTCCAGCGTATTAACGAAACCACCTTTAATGGCAAAACTTGCCCAGTCCACATCTATATCGCATCGCCCCACAACTCGTGCAGAGGAGTGATTCACAACGTGGAATTGAACACCCCAACCAAAAAACTGATGCGAGAACTCCAAGCACCCAATTATAAAATTATTGCGGCTCGTATGATGGGTAAAACATCCACTGCAATCACAACTTTCAAGGGCTCGCATGTACCACGCCAGGTCATCTTCAGCGGAGGTATATACCGCTGCGTCCCTCACCGACCCAAGGCGCAATTTTGCTCAACATGCTTTGCTATAGGCCTCAGATCAGACGTCTGCCGTGACAGTGGAAAGCCAAGGTGCAGAACATGTGGAAAAACTGTCGGGGATCCTGTAGATGATCATGAGTGCAAACCCGGCTGCCCTAGTTGTAGCAAGGACCACAAGGCCGATGACCCGACTTGTGAAGTGCGACAGGCAGCTGATAAAGCGGTCAGAGAGGCGGCCTACCTGAAGCGTTTACAACAACGTGAGAACGACAAACAAACGAACGCAGTCACCATCGTAAGCCGAAGTCCAAGCCCAAAACGCAACTCCAACAACATATCGACAGACAGAAGCCGTCAACAGTCTAGGGGCCGCTGTCCATCCAGGGGCCGCAGTCCATCCAGGGGCCGCAGCCGATCCAGGGGCCACGACCAGTTCGGGAGCCCCAGCCATGTCTGGGAACTACAGCTAGTCCTGAGTCCTGGAGCCGCGGCCAGACCGGGGACCGCAGCCGGCCCGGAGGACGCAACCAGTCTCCGGATCACAGCTAGACCCGAGGCAAACAACAGGAGCAACCCACAATCCAGAAAGCGTGAGTCAGTCATCCGGCACCTTCCCTTCCCTCACCCTCACCTATGCATCTAAAGTTTAGTCACGAGCTCAGAAAGTAGCCAGGGATTATAAGAACGCCCTATTTCAAACTCGCAGACCAATTCGAACGTCAACACTAGCTTCACAATCACTAGAGCCTACCGAGGAAATGGACATGCAAGCAGAGGCACACCCACCTGAAGCCACACTATTAAGTGACACAGCACAACCCCTTGCACAAGAAGTAAAGCCAGCGTCCCTGCAACCGGCGATGAAAAAGGCTAGATGCCATAGTACAGCCTTACAAAACCTTGAAGCCCAATTTCAGCAACTAAAGGACGAAATGAAAGACATGCAAACCAATCTAGAGGCCAAGATAGCTGAACAGGTTGCTGCCTTAGTTGAAGCGGCGCTAAAAACATATACTCAACAAATAATGAACCAAATGCGATCCCTGTTCAACGAGCTACTCAGCAACCAGGCTGAGGCAATGGTCTCGAAACAAGTACATGCTGCGATGGCCGCATTACCGCGCCCTGAAGAGTGCGATCGACCCAAAGCACGTCGATCTAACAGCGTAACGCGACCCACTCCTTACCCCACAGCGGGCACTCCGCAGAATCATCAATAGAACAATGGCGACTAATCTGGTGGTGTGGCAGTGGAACTGTAGAGGGATTGCTCGAAAACGCGGCCTTTTCACGCAGTACATTGCCGCTCAAGATCGTCGACCAGACATTCTCCTACTCCAAGAAACTAACCAAACACCTCACGTTACAGGCTACACGGCGTATAGCCATAATTCGACACTGGCCATTCTGATTCGCAAAGACATAGCGGCAAATGTTGTCCACAGCAGGGAGCAGAGCCTCACGGTACGCATCTTCCCAACTAAGATAGTCAAGAGCAAAGCACATCCCCAGCTATTCATCACGAATATCTATAGCCCGCCCAAACAGAAAGTAGACTTCTTCAAGGATGTTGCGAATCTGCGGCCAACGAAATATTTCGATCATCTAATAGCAGGCGATTTCAACCCACCACACACATCATGGGGATACACAAAAAACTCCTCCAAAGGATCCGCACTAGTACACCACATGCAACAGGCCCAACTAACTCTCCTTAACGAGACCGAGTCCCCAACGCGGCACGGAAACTATGTAGAAAGAGATACCATGCCCGATCTTGCCTTCATTACAGGATGACTGTCAGCGCAATGGGTTAACACGCACTATACGTTAACGAGTGACCACACCCTCATACAGATATTTCTGTAAGTCAAAGGATTCCCAAAGCACCAGCGCAAACATCGGCTCACGGACTGGGATGAGTTCCGCAAGGAACATGAAGACATCCAAGACATGAACCTGAAAGATTGGGTAGAGATGGTCCGGCAACGAATCCAGACTCACACGAAGGAAATCATAGAGAAATGGGAAGAACCCAGCACTTGTTTATAAACATCTTCTTCATCTCTGGGAGGCACGGCATGCCCTCATTAAGAGATCGAAAAGAAATAAGCTCAATCGGAAACTACGCTCACGCATTAATAAGGTCAACGAGGAGATCGTCGACTACACTGAACATCTCACTCGTGAGCAGTGGCACGATACGTGCAACAAGCTCAACGGCACACTGAATATGAGCTCTACATGGAACCTCATCCGATCACTCATTGACCCAACCCAGACAAAGACGGAAACGTCCCATAAGCTCCGCAAGCTGCTAGAAACATTTGAGCAGACCGACGAGCTATTCGACGAGCTTAGAGCAACACACGTTGCGGATCCAGCTCAACCACAATATGCAGACTACGCAAGCGCAGAGCCAGAAAATGAGGGCCTCATTGGCCCGATCATAATGGCGGAATTACAGCGTGCCTTAGCAGAAGCAAAGCCGAATAAAGCGCCAGGACCAGATCAAATTACGACAACACAGCTTCGCAACCTTACAGAAGCCGATCATGCATACTTACTTCAGCAAATGAACAATGTATGGGGCACGGGCAGCTTGCCAGAAGAATGGAAGACAGCCAGCATCATTTTCATTCCGAAGCCTGGCAAACCCCAAGCCATAGCGAATCTGCATCCAATATCGCTAACATCATGCGTCGGTAAGCTGATGGAGCGTATCACGCTTAACAGACTTCTTAGTCACCTTGAGAAAACCCAACACCTTCCCCATAATTTGATTGGATACAGGCATCACTTATCTACTCAAGGTGTTCTGCTGCAGCTCCACGAATAAATCACGAAGGAAACAAGCAGCGCTCAACTTAAAGCCATTCTTGCTATCGACCTCAAGAAAGCTTTTGATTATGTTAACCACGATGCTATGCTGCAAGAGCTCGAAGCTGCTGGCTGCGGGACAAAGCTTTACAATTATATAAGGGACTTCCTACGGAGTCGCACCTACACGTTACGAGTAGGCGACACCACCTCACAACAGTATCCCCATCCGCAGAGAGGTATCCCGCAGGGTTCAGTGATCTCGCCCACACTCTTTAATCTTGCCATGTGCGTGATCCATAGAGCGCTGCAAGACATCCCCGACATCAAATATGCGATCTACGCAGATCACATTACCATCTGGATTAAGAGGGGCTCGCCAGGACACATCCAAGAAACTCTCCAACAAGCAATGAACAGGGTATATGAGGCTGCTCAGACCATTGGCCTTAGATGTGCGCCGGAAAAATCTCAGTTGCTACTGGTTCACCAGAAAAGATGGCAGCCGCCCACCATACAAACTGTAAACGACGGCGTGTCGATTTCTCAACCAAACTGCATTAAAATACTCGATCTCCATATCCAGAAAGATGGAGTTCCGGCTGCGACGGTGCAGCACCTGCTCAGGCAGGGAGAGCAGGTGCTGCACATGATGCGTAGGGTCTCCAACCGAACCCATGGAGTGAAGGAGACTGATATGCTGCAACTACGAAACGCACTAATTATGTCGCGCCTGCGGTACCATCTGCCCTATACCAATCTCCGCCAACAAGATATCAATCGGCTTGATGCTCTCATCCGAAAGGCGACAAAGCTGGCCATCGGCATACCTTTAGTGCCAGCACTAAGCTCCTCCTTGACATGGGTTCCCATAACACGGTGGCGGAACTAATCAGTATTCATCGCCGTCGCCAAGAACTCCGTTTGCAGCACACAAGTCAAGGCAGGCACATCCTCCATAGCATCGGTCATCATCCACGAGCTTCGCCTACTGTGGACACGCGCCCAATACCACCAGAACAACGTGAACTCCTTACCATAGCTCCACTGCCTCGCCACATGAATCCCGAACGAGACAAGGACAGGCGACGCCAGAGAGTTGCCTACTTCAAGAAGTATACGGAAAGATACACTGACGGCATCTACTTCTACGCTGATGCTAGCGTTGGGGCACATGGCTCCGCTATATCAGTCCTGAATAATAACCTCCAAACTATACAGACGGCGGTACTCTCTGAGACAGATCCGACCTTAGCGGAGCTGACGGCCCATCGCAATCGCGATCAAACATATGCCCCCTAGCAACTCAGCCTACCCACGAATTATATTTACCGACTCCATGGCGGCTTGCAGAAAATTGTTGCACAACGGTGTCCCGGCGCACATTTCCACACTTATGCAAGAGCACCTACAGAGGCCTTTAGAAATCATCTGGATACCTGGTCACGACGGGATGCCGGGAAATGGAAGAGCTAATCAGCTCGCCTGCGAGACTCTGAACCTAGGCGCCCGACATTCCGCAACCAGCCCAGACGACAAGGTGGGTTCCTCTGCTTGTGCGGCCTTATCAAGATGCAAGGCGAAAGTTTCCTAAGCTTAGGAAAGAGCTCACCCGTGATCAGGGTGTACTCATCCGTCAGGCCCAGAGTGAAACACTCCCTACGCCAGCGCGAATGCACCTCCTCCGGGGGCTATTACCTGAGGATCCCCCACCGTGCCCACACTGTGGCGAACACCCGAACACATCCCATATCCTCTGGTCCTAGTGGACCGCTCCCACCTCCCCTGCCTGCCCGTACAAATCTTTCCCTTAAACCCCATGCCGGGTGGCTGACAGAAGCCACCAGCACCGACGACCAACGGTACCTTGCGGCGTTTATCGCTGCTGCACTGAAGAATGCCGCAAGCGAGGCTCTGGACTTAAGGCCTTTTCACCACACCACCCAACATGAACATTAGGTTTCTCTCTCTCTCTCTCTCTCTAGCTCGCAGCAGTAGGTCTTTGTTGCTCAAGTTACGCATCGGCTGTGTTATGTACGCACATCGCCTTAACCGACAAGGACGTGCGCCGAGCCCTCCGTGCCTGGCTTGCAGGCACGCCTGCGAAATGCTTGAGCACTTGTCGTTAGAATTTCCACTTTTCTTCAGTCGTCGCTGTGTGCTGCTGAGAAAGTTTCAACAACTTAATTTTGCTCGAACTGCGCTTAATATTAGCTTGCTTCCGAAGGGTCGTGTGTTAACTCGATTCGAGGCTCGCAAAGCTTTACTGGAATCAAGTAGGTTATATACTAAAGTTTTAGTATATAACCCCCCTGACTGAAATTCTTGCCAACCACGAGACCCTGCGTGTGACTGGGGGATGTGTTCCTTATTCCTCTCATTTTTTTTATCTCCTCTTCAAGCAGGTGGACGCGGTGTCCCTTTAGGAGACAAATGCTAGCGCGCTTTTCTGTCTCTTTGTGATGTCTGTATATGCTTACATGATTAATACTAACAATAATAACTGTTCGTTATGTCGTGAATAAATGCGACAGAGCAAATGTAACTCTCGTCCTCACATTCCTGCAGAAAAATGTACCGTATCGAAACGACTTGGTAGCGCGTTGTATTTAGCTCTTTTTACAGCCTTGCTATTTGCTATATTACAGAGTATAAGAACCTTCCATGTCACTTCCTTCCTTCCTTTCCCTCTCTTCAATTGCCGTCGACCTATGTGGTAAAACTTATCGGTAAGCTTTTCTACCTGAGGCCTCGGTAAAAAAAATAATCATAATAATAATAAAGTGCGCTTAGCATTACGGGGCGGTGGAACTGTTAAACATTGTGCGACCAAATATCCCACTCTCCTGGAAAGTGGGCGAAGCGAACACTGAATTCAAAATGCTGTAGACGGGTGCACTTACGAAAAACCGACCGACCGACCGACCGACCGACCGACCGACCGACCGACCGACCGACCGACCGACCGACCGACAAACAAACAAACAAACAAAAGCATCAGCGAAGCGCCGAATTTGATGATTCGTCAATATCAAACAGGCAGGAAACACGGCAAGGCGTTTCGCTTATAAAGTCCGCTATCCAGCATCAGCGTGATGCGTGAACGCGCCTCGACGAGGGCAGCTGAATGTATTAATAGTTGAAGGATTCAGGGGCAAACAATGCAAGTAAAAAATCCTTATTGTCTCGCTATAGCAGCACAAAGGCGCATCCTCCAAGCTCCCTCGAGTTGTGAATATGCCTGTGACCCGGATAACATATGACCCGGATAGCAGGCGTGCGTGCGCGTGTGTTTTATCAGCAATAGTGCGCTATTGTAACGATAAACCGACTTAGTGTGTCAAGCGCATGTAAATTGTTGTGTGTAACGTGCCCACCGCAATGTGTCTATCGGCTACGTCAAAGACAAAAAAAAAAAAAAAGGAAAATGAACTGGTATAAAGTGATGTTTGTTGTTCCATTTTTTTTTTTCGTTGCAGGTGGCGTAGCAGAGAATGAACCTCTATATACAGTAACAAAGCTCAGTCATCTCTTGTCTGAGTACACTGAAATCACTGCCTCAAGCCAAGACGTACGCAATCCTGGCATCGGTTTTATGCACGCAGCACGCAGAGGGGAGATTGCACTGCGCTGTCCCTAACTGAACTAACTCGCCGTAATAACGCCGTAAAGCATTCTTTGTCGGAGCGAACGACAGGTCCGCTTGCAGATGAGCCTTTTCTTAAGCACTAACGACGAAGGGGTTCCATCCCGATTTTCAATAAGCGGTGTCGAAAACGGAGGTTAGGCACAGTGAAAAAGCAATCCACGTAAGCGCATACTTTCAGCGAAGAGGACGGTTCTGCATCGTTGACACAAGAAAAAACGAGCCGCAGGGGCTCTCAGTCACATGCGCGCTCCTCGAGGACAATCAGCCTCGGTTTCGATACGTCGGGATCGCCTAGAGGCAAACTGTTTCTTTCCCTTTATCACTCCGCCTGTGGCGCCCATCTTGCTTGCAAAATATTAAGTGCTATACTATTTCCAGCTGCCTCGAGGTCATGCTGAGATACTCTACCTACTCGATGTTCGAGCATGAACGATCTCCAGAATTCAAAGCATGTTGTAAAAGAATGGCCACGTAACTTTACCGTTGCGTGCGAGTGCCGAAATGTTCCTTGCACTTTACAAACCAACAGGCTCCACTTTGCGAGTTTTGTTTCATGGCCTGTGATATATCTGCCTGAACTTTTTTTTCTTTTCGAGGATAAACGTAATGTGGTTTCTTTAGGCATTCTTATTAGCTATGATATATCGCTGTTGTCCAGCTGTGTTCCATCGCTGTTCTGCTAATCTTGGCGTGTGCCAAGGCATCTTGTGTACCTTGCTTATTTCTGAGTATGCGTTTACCTTTAGCACAGGTGAATGTGATATGTGATAAGTGCAGGCACGTAATGAGCAAACATCTGTCAAGTGTGAAAGGTCGTTCCCAGTAATGTCTGTATGGACGACAAGCTCAGGTTTCATTACAGACTACCTTAGTCGTGGATATGCTTACGGAGCAAGGTTAAACATGGACAGATACATGAAAGAAGAAACGACAAACAATGTGGACGTCTCTTGTTTTTTGTCTCTCTCCGTGTACAGTCTTGCATTGTAAGCATATTCAGGATGACCCACCAACTAGCCTAAACGTTTACCTTACATTGCTCGATTATACATACTCTACCGTAATCACTAGCCTAAACGTTTACCTTATCTTACTCCATTATAAATACTCTACCGTACTCGATCAATAGGCTAAACGTTTACGTTAAGTTGCTCGATTATGCATACTCTAGCGTACTCCATCACTAGCCTAAACGTTTACCTTACCTTACTCGATTATACATACTCTACCGAACTCGATCACTAACCTAAACGTTTACCTTACCTTACTCAATTATACATAGTCTACCGTACTCTATTTTCGTTCGATTATGACTGCATTACTAACCACTCTCAGTTTGCAGAGTTAATTTAGCATTGTTCCACAAACAGCTAATGTTACATCTGGAGTTTCGCCATGCAGCATTATGGTTCGTATTTTGTTTTATTAACAGGAATGACCTGCCCTCTAATATTACTGTTAAAGTAAAGCTTTACCGAGGATTGTATTCTGTATGAAGTAATCAGTTGTTATGATTACAATTTAGCCTTCAACAACGCCTGAACATTGGTATCCAGATGGTGCAATGATTCGTAGATTACAATAAACATTGAAACTCGGTTCTCATATCCCCTACCAGAAAGGCACATAAATCGTAATTCCAGTACACTATTAATAATACCCCACTTAATATGGTTAAAGAGTATAAGTATCTTGGCGTAACACTGACACATGACTTTAGATTGAATTGCAACGGTACCGCTACCGCACTGAAAAAGCTGTTCTTTCTAAACAGACCCTTCAGGCTAGCACCACCAGACACAAATTTACTAGCCTTTAACAGATTTGTCCGTTCTGTCCTAGAATATATGTCACTGAAGTCTGGTTTTCTTTCACCAAGCAATACATTAACAAACTACAAGCTGTTCAAAGAAAGCCACTAACCTGTATATATGCAAAAAATATGAATAACAAATTCATCTACAGATTTGATAAAATAATTAAGCCGCAATTCTTACTTATAATCATTCCATGCTAATTAAAATTAATTAAATTATGGGGGTTTTACGTGCCAAAACCACAATCTGATTATGAGTCACGCCATAGTGGGAAACTCCGGAATAATTTGGACCACCTGGGGTTCTTTAACCTGCACCTAAATACACGGGTGTTTTCGCATTTCGCCCCCATCGAAATGCGGTCGCCGTGGTCAGGATTCGATCCCGCGATCTCGTGCTTAGCAGCCCAACACCACATTCCACGCTCACGTGCCTGAAAATCATGTATCAACTAATGCATAACCAGTTAACGTCAGACAGTACCAAACACACATATATTGTACGGAAAAGAAAACTAGAGTAGGGAGAAGCATGGTAACCTCTAACCGTGGAAGGTGCAAGAAGAAAGAAAGAAAATAATAATAAAAATTTATGAGTCACGCAGAAATTTTATTATTTACTTATTGATTGAAGTACGATAAACGAAAAAAAAAAACGGATGAGCCATTCCACTCAGTGAAGGTGGATGACCAGCGAAGATGTTTAGCACGTAGGCGCTCGGGAGTCCGGACGATACGCGGCTTCCCCATCACGACGACAGAAGAGAAGTGAAATTCAAAATTCGACGGCAACTTGTCTTTCTGGTTTTTTATGTACATTCACGTGGACGACGGGACCGCCGCCCCAAGAAGCCGGAGGAAAATATATAGACACACGTGACGTTTCGACGGCACCGCCACCGCGGGGGAGCGGAAGGAAAGGAAACTAGATATGCAAGCGCTGGGAACGCCAACAAAGAGAGGGCGGTGCAAATGTAGACATGGTCGATGCGGGTCGCACAGCGGCAAATATTTTCGAGAAACCTTTATTATCTATCTGGGAGTCTATTGATATTGAAAATGGTGCCTATTGATGACTAATCTACTCAAAATGCATATCCGAGAGACACCGACGAGCCAGCTTTGGAAGAAGACGACAACGACGAATGCGCGAGCAGTGCCACGAGCGCGTTCGCGCGGGAACTGAGTATTTGTTGACGCAAAAGAAAAATGCACGGTACCCTAGCTATAAGCAGCTTCGCTGTAAAAGAAGACACTGTCCAAACATGTGCAGCAATGGTCCGATATGTACCAGCTTGATGCATTCGCACAATTTCTTACTAACGAGACCAGAGCGAAATCTGGCGCTGGCGCCTGTGCGCGACTAAAGTCACTGGAACTCCAGGTTCCAGTGACTGTACGCGCGCCGCCAGTACATCGTTTCATCCAGCATTAAAATGATGGCAATAGTACACGGATTTCTCTAAAACGCCGCTATTTGGATTATAACAACCATTTGGTTTCCTGTGTTGACCTAAACTGTCATCGCAAATATCTGTATGAAAATGATTACGCCCAATTACCCTCTCAATTTCTACCGTGTTACTGGTTTCAGAACCCCTACAAATGAAAACAACTGTTTATAAACTAATTTTTTAATAATCACCCCTGGTGACTGTTACTGCCCAAATGTCATACAGACTCGGCTACACGCATACTAGAAAGCGTCGACATCCATACGTGCGCTAGAAATCACGCGAGAGATCGTACCACTTGTTTACGTAAAGCACTCGAATACTCTAAAGAAACGTTGTGCTGCATGCACGCAACAATGGAATGGTATAAGTTGCAGTGCTTTCTCTCACCAAAGTGACGCCAAATCGTAGGAAAATTCATGCACTACCCCCAACATTCCCACGATGGTTTAACGACTGACTGTCGCCCGCCAGATTTGACTAAGTTAGCACGTAAATGGATACATTGACTAAGAGCCCGAGTGGATATTCCTGCAGGCGAAGTGCGAGGACTAGGTGTAACGTCCGGAGCGCAATGCGAGACATCGTGTACCTCGCTGGTTCGTTCTCGCTACGCGGTAAGCGAGAGGGCAAACTGGAACGCACACCGGACTATCGATCGGCCTATAGCATTACATTGGGCCCCGCTTAGTCGTGCACGGCCGTTCGTGAATGGACCACTCAAGACACACAGCGCAGAAAATGCCCCGCAGGTAATCCATTACAAACGCATGACTGATAGCCACCTTTTGACATGAAATAGCAGACAAAGCCCGGAGTAAGCGCTATTTTCCGCGTTTGCAACAGGAACTAAACTCACTAAACTAAAGGCAGCGAATAATACTTTGTGCATTTTTGAGTCAGTGCTCATAACTACGAAGAAACGAAAAGCCGCCTTAGTACATGAATCGAGTTAGTCATTAGTTGCAAGAATTACGAGAAAGAAAAAAAAAACGATTCTTTGGCCATCACAACAAAACGCAGCACGTAGAACATCCCGTCAGACATAATATAGTGCCTTCACCAAAGCGGTAGTGCGTATCTCATCGCGATGAACGGAAATGAAATGCTCGGGGTCCAATTTACCCGCAACTAGCAAAAACAAGTCGTGTACGCAAACTTGTACACCGTGACTGAAAGTACTCTCCATACTCATGTTTACACGAAAAGCTACACGAACTACTCGGCAGCCATGAGATTCTATAGTATATGCTCCGATGGCCGGGTTTTTGACGATGCAAAAAAATAAAATATATGAGCCCGAGCATGTCATAGTCGTAAATCAGTCACATAGTCGCAAATCTTAGTCGTAATGGCCGCAGGGCGACATATGCGCAATCTCCATATTGCGGCTCGCTCCCTAGCAGTGTCCTTATTTTATGGCCCCTTCCTTCTCATTCGTGTGTGCTTTCACAGTTGAACATAAATGCGCAAGCATTCCGCTATCCATCCTCTAGAAGCGCAGGTAGGTCATAATTCGTATATTTCCTTCACTTTTTTACCTTAAAGACCCCGGTACGGGATATTACATAAGGGGTGGCTATTATACAAGTAAATACAGGTAGTCACAAAGATAGACATACAAGTGAACACAATATATCGGTAATGGTTTCAAAAAACGTAGTTGGGCATGTGATGGCGGAGATGTCGTGGAGAAGGTCATTCCAGGCTTTTGCTGCACTTGGGAAAACGATGCTCGAAATGCGCTAGTCCGGGTACGTGGGCGTCCAACTTGTAGTCGATTACAGGTGCGTTCCGATATGCATGATGGAGGGGTGATACATGGTGGATGACTAAGAGAAAAAAATTGTGAAAGAAAGAGAGAGAGAGGGTGGCGACTTGACGGCGGATGACGAGGGTTCTTAAGGCGGACTCTGCTTTCAATCAGAAAACGCTAACGTCATATGAATACGACGAATGAATGAGCCGTGAATGAATGTACGGAAAATACGTTTTTTCTTGTTTTGTAGTCGTTTAAGTGTTCTCGAGAACCATGGTTCATTTCTAGTTGAGCTACAGGATGTTTTACGAATAAATTCATTAACAAGTTCTCTTGCTTGTTTCTTTAGAGAGCCCAATTTTCTTCAAGAAGCCGGTTTATAAGGAGCTTTAGAAAAATGGAAGAGTGCAGTTCTTTGTTAATTGCCTGATAATTGCCTTTATTGTACAGGCGGATAGTTTTGTTACACATTTCACGTCGTACTGCTTGGAAGGAAGGAAGGGGGGAAGGAAAAAGACCGAAGCCTGGGAGGTTAACCACAATAACGTCCGGTTGGCTACCCTACACCAGGAGAATGGGAAAGGGCTACACAAAGATGACAGGGAGATAGAGGAGGGAAGGAAAGAAGGAAATTAGCTTTAAAATCACTGGCGCGTATGTTATTGCACTATTAGTCAAAGACGTTCACACAAGCCCGTCGTCCTCAAGAAGCACAAAAGTTCCTTCACCGCTTTGGGGGCCGACGAGCGATGGGGGCCGGGCGGTGTTCCAGCAGCCCCTGCACGGAAATCGGCCGATTGTCCAGTTTTTGTAGCACGTTAGCAAGTTCTTTTCTTTCTGAGGCATATTGTGGACAGTGGCACAGCAGGTGGTTGATAGGTTCTTTGGTGCCGCAGACCTCGCATGCTGCACTGTCGGTCACTCCAATTAATGTAGAGTATGCCTTTGTGAAGGCAACTCCTAACCAAAGGCGACAGAGAAGCGAAGCTTCACGTCGAGGAAGTTCGACTGGACGTCAAAGTTGCAGTGATGGGTTTAATCGAGGCAGTCATGCATGTCTTAAGTTTTAAGTTTGGCGAGTCCCACTCGCTTAGTGAGACACTGCGTGCCAGGTGTAGAAGTTGCCTTGCGGCGTCTGTCCTCGAATGCGGAATTGGAATGCTGTGCTCTTCTTGATGTGATGTGCGAGCAGCGTTAACTGCTTGGAAGTTGAAAGATATGTGAATCAATTTGTGGTCGCTGATTTCCAGGAGATACGTTAACTATGATATCCTTTCGGGTTTATAAGATAGCACAAGATCCAAGATGTTCGACGTCTCTTGTGTAATACGTGTAGGCTCTTTTATGAGCTGCGTTAAACTGAAGACCGAGATTTACAAAGCCCCTTGCAGCTGTATTACCTACAATTAAGGTACCATCGGTATTCCAGTCTATCTGTGGGCAATTAAATTCCCCTAATAACAAGATGTGTGCATTAGGATGCCGTAACGTAACCTCGCTCAAGACTTCATCAAGTTGGTGCGCGAAATCAGATGCATTATGAGGGGGCCGATAACGAACGCCCACAAGAACCGAGCTGAGGCAAGGCATGACACATGAGGCAGCTTATTTCTAAATCAGACGAAACGTTTGCAGGCGAGCAAGATAAACTCTTCGTTCCCTGCAATAAATACGCCCTCTCCTCGCGCACTCGTGCGATCCTTCCGATAGACACGAAAATTCGCAAGTCTGTGAGAACTTCAGCGTCAGTGATGTCCACGTTTCAGTTATCACCAACAGATTGCTGTTAGACGAAAGTACAAGGCTCGAGATAATGGTACGTTTCGGGAAGAAACTTGGCGCATTCGTAAAAATATCAGAAAAC
Source organism: Dermacentor silvarum (assembly GCF_013339745.2). Lineage (NCBI taxonomy): Eukaryota > Metazoa > Arthropoda > Arachnida > Ixodida > Ixodidae > Dermacentor > Dermacentor silvarum. Next base: position 143,405,096 of record NC_051154.1, read on the forward strand.
TTGAGGTTTGTTGATCTGCTATTGACACGAGAAGAAGCGGTCCCTTTTCAGCGTGACGACTGCTATAGGACAGACTGTTACCGTCTATGATTGGTCATCAAGTGTGTAGCGTTCGCAGTCCATGAGCAAAGTTTTGAAGCGGAGAGTAAATGGCCGAGATTTTTCTTTCGCACATGCTACTATAGGTGCTTCCGAGCGTTTTGAACGGAACGCGAAGATTCCTCGTCGACGCCGAAATTCGTCCCTTTAAACTTTTGACCATTCGAAAGAACCAGGGGCCAGATTCACAAAGAGCTCTTGTGCTAGAATTGTTCGTAAGAGCAAATTCCAGCAAATCCTGTTGCTGTACATATAATTAAAGAAGGTGGCCAGCCAATGGCAATAGAGCACTTCCGAACAAAAAGCTTTGTGAATTCGGCCCTAGCTCTATAGTTTTGTGGAAGATAAACTTCCCTATTATTGGACGGTTAATTCGATTAATTTATTTGATTCATTATTAAGGCCCACCACCGGTTTTCAGTGCCTTCTGCCGACGTTCATACCGAGTGGTGTTAATGACGAGTGTAAGGCTCGTACACTGAAAATCCATTATCCGTAATTGCAGTTCTAACCAAAATTACCCGTTTCTTACGTAATATTCTAGAAAGGCAAAGAAAGAAAGGCAGAGCGAGCTTCTGTAAGAAGTGCTCACGCAAGTAAACGCCAAATATTCAGGAAAATAAAGCTATAGAAAAACGCCGAATCAAGTATACAAGCAGAAATGTGCAACGGAAGGCTAAGTGCCATTCACATTGCGCAGCCGTGGAACGGGAAGCACGCGCAAGATGTCGAAGACCAAGCATGTGGCACTCGCAACGGAAAGCAACACAGCTCTGATTGGCCAGAGGGCTTCCGTGCAACACTTGGGATGTGTCCAACTCGAATCCTTGCGCTGTTTGTCGTCCCTGCACTCGTAAATAAAAAAACTTCGCTGTAGACATTGCTGAAGCAGATTGCGAGGACGGTGTGAACTAGGCGGAATGTCTTCCACTTGTATTCGCGTAAGCGAGAACCCTAATAAAGAAACAATGGACGTTGACAGCTGTAAATTGCAAAAAAAATTATTTACGAGTCCTTCCGAACTGCTCTGCTTTCTCCCCTTTTGTGTGATGTTTGTATATTATTATTATTATTATTATTATTATTATTATTACTGTTATTATTATTATTATTATTATTATTATTATTATTGTTGTTGTTGTTGTTGTTGTTGTTGTTGTTGTTGTTGTTGTTGTTGTTGTTGTTGTTGTTGTTGTTGTTGTTGTTGTTGTTGTTGTTGTTGTTGTTGTCTCCGAACCATCAATAAGCACATGATTTCACCACATTTCTTGGCAAATCGCCACTGTCGCCGTTTATTAATCGCCTCGCCGGCACGCCTAACAAGAGTTGGCCTCCAGAAAGAATTTCAGGGTCTGTTAATCAAAGATTCGTAGCACTTACGCTCATTTCTGGGCCTATATTCGCAAACAGCTATTACGCTAGAATTGCGCGTAACAGCAAAATCCAGCCAATCGTATCATTATTAGCGACCGTGGCCCCCAATGGCGAAAAGCAATTACGAAAGAAAAGCCATGCGAATACAGCCGCTGCCTCTCAAGTGGCCGGATAGTCGTCTTTCGAAAGCGCTGTATTCGGTTATTCGACCATTACATTTAAAAACATGCGTGCAGCTAGTAAGCTCGGTTTCAAGTCCCAAGTACGGCAAAAACGTGGCGTCTGTCGTGGCGCTTGATGCTGCGGATAAAATAGAATTTGGCCGAGTAATGCTCCAGGAGAAGAATTCACTTATGAGCTGAGGACAACCACTAAGAAATGGGCTATTTCTTATTCGGAAACGATATTTATAGAGTGAGTGTAATGTTACGTGCAAGGACCGGGAGTCTTAATGTAACGCTTCAAAGCATGGAACAAGAAAAGTCACGATGTAAAACGAACGGCAGAGGAAAGAAGCTATATATATATATATATATATATATATATATATATATATATATATATATATATATATAGAGAGAGAGAGAGAGAGAGAGAGGGTGTTTCAGCGAACACTTTCAAAATTTATTTAAGGTTGCCTGTGGCAGATAGCCCAATTCTAGTTATTGAGCTGGTCTACTCGAAGAGGCGGATATTACTTGCACAAAAAATGGAAACGCATAATGTACTAATTAACAAACATTTATTCATTAAGTTTTTAACTAATTACCTGATGGCCCATATTGCAATTTACAAATTGTAGCCGTGGAGTTCGCAAGGCGGATGCACTTAGAATTACTTCTCAGGATGACTCCACTTTTGAGATAATAATTCCCGAACTTTGCGGTGAAATGCATTGGCGTTCCAGTTAATTTTGAGCTTCATTGCAAAAAGCGACATTTTGTTAAGAACCTAACTGGAACGCCAATGCATTTCTCCGCAAAGTTCAGGGAATTAATATCTCGAAACTGGTCTAAAAATTAATATCTCGAAAGCGAAAGGCGCCCGGAAGCCCATCGCGGGCACGTCAGTGCACCGATTTAGACGCGAAGGCCTTCCTAAGTTATTCTACTGTAACGAGCGCCCGACGAAAGACGCGACCGACCAGAATAGAAAAAAAAAGATTAAATTTTGAACACCCCAAGGTAACTCGAGGGCTATGAGAAACGCCGTCGTGGGGTTTCCCTGTTAATTTCAACCATGTGCGGTTCTTCTAACGTATTACTTTCATAGCACCGTACTCGAGCGTTCTCGCCCGCCACACCAACTGAGCCACCGCTGCGGTTAGAATATAGCCACCACAAGCGTAGTCAGCCCCCTCTCGCTGCCATCGGATCCTGTGCACTCTAGAGCGGTGGTGCTCCGCGCATTTCGTAGGTGTTCCGCATTTTCCTTTTTATTGCGATAGCAATTATATGGACACTTCAACCGGATTTCTGCCGTCGCCGTCGCCGTCACCGTCGCCGTGAGGTTCCGAATAGATAAAATCGCCGCGCGCCGTATGCCCGAGCGGAAGCGTGCGGGGACGCGCGCTATCACGGAGAGCGAACGCACTCAATAGAGAGTTTTAGATTAGGGGGACGCAAGCGTAGGGGCCCGCTAATCTAAAACTCTCTACTCTCCCACGGGCAAGCAAGGAAGCGGGAAGCCAGCGCCGAAGGGAGAGGGGGGGGGAGGGGGGCGCACTTCTACTCTGCCAACAACCGCGCTCGTCGCTCGCCCGCACCTTCTCTTATCTTTATGTCCACACGGTATGCGCTGTGCATTCGCCGCTCAGTTTCCGTTGAAGCGATAGACCACACATACCTCGCCCGCTGCGGCGTATGCGCTTGCTGCCAGCGTTTTGACAGTCGTTGTCTGCAGTCATTCAATGTGATCTATTCATGTTTGCTTGTGCGCGCTCACACCACGCTTGTTCATTCAGTTAGTAATAGTCGGGCCATATTTTCCAACGCACGCTACACATGCGATGCTGCCCAGATCGGCAGTGCAGCGCTACAGGTGTGCCCCTTCGCACGCGCTGCCACGGGAAGCGCTTCTCATCAACACCACCGTTTCACACGCGCCTTCTCGTGGTCATCGAGTCTCTCTTCATGTCGGTCTACTTACGCCGCAGCACACCTGCTTACTTAATCAACTCATGTTTACTACAATTCATATTGCTACCAAAGCCGCTCACCTTACTTCGTATGACATTGCTGTGTTGCTATCGCATTCATTGCTTCGTCCTCAGGGCGAAACTGTGACATTTTTTCATACACAGGCGCACAAAAAAAGCATAGTTCAAACAAGCATCGTTGAAACTTTCTAAATTATTGTATTCTAACACAAACGTTCTCAGAAACTTCATACTTAAAATTTAGTCTACGACTACACCTAATTATAGGAAAATATCGCGTGCCGCGAACGATATATAACGTGTTCCTTACACACGCGTCGATCAAGGTACGTACGACAGCCTGCAAGTTAGAATATACAACAGCCTTCCCAACATTATACATATGTATACTAGCCGCTTCTGACATTCTTCATTGTGAGGCGCGTAAATTAACAAAAATAACAGCCTCACCCCGCCAGCCGTTTCTGACAGAGGACAATGCGTATTTGACCCCATAAATGCTATTCCACGATCGCAGACACAACTAACGAGAGGCCACTGTTAATCTGCTGAAGCACCGTAGCCCTTATTTCCGACGGCACTAACGGCTAGCGAGCCTTCCGTCTCCTGCAACAAGAGTTGACCCGCTTCTCTCAGCAAAACGACAGGGACAAGCGCAGGCCAATGATCACTGCGGTGTTAACAGCGACGGCCTTCCGACTGCAAGGCGCGTAAACGGAAGCCCGCATGCCTAGTGCCGGTCAATGAGTGTATTTGATTTGCTTGGAACAGGGCGGCTTAAGTGAAGCCTCCGGCCGAACCCAGACGAGGCTTCCCCTGGGGCGCGTGGCCGTGCGATGCGCTGGCCGCAAAGAGCACGCGAGGAAGGAGCCTCGCTTTCACCGGGAAGACAGTGCTCCGGCTCGGCTGCCCAGCTTCCTGAGCGCCAGCGAAGATGTCCGCTGGGAGAGGCCGCGTAAGTCCGCTGCCGGCGGCTATTTATTTCACCGCCAGGCTTTAATTACCGCAACCACTCGGCGCACTGGGCCGCGCATCGATTCGGCAGCCGCTCTGCATAACCACGTTAGCTTTAATCTCAGCCACGCGCGCGACTTAACCTCGATGCGGACTGACCTCCTCACGGGTCGACCCCGAGCTCTCCATCGCCGAGCAAAGTTGGCCGCTAAACGGATGGAACGCAGGATGGTGCGCGGCACTTTCGAGACCCCGGACGATACGGCGTATAATAGACTCGTAAATACGGAGCTCCCGCGGCGCCACTATATACGAGGACGGCGATCGGAGGGAATGTAGGCGTCCCTTAACCCGCATCCCGAGTGCGCTATACTCGTGTTCGGTGCAACAGTCCAACCAGAGGCTCCACTCCTCTAGGCTGCCTGCTCGAGCGTGCAAGTTGCCGAGCTTTTTTTCTCCTGTACGGTGCATGCTCTGCAATCCTTTTTTCTTAGTCACTTCCGCTCCGTTTAGCCCTTTATCCCAGTGCACGACAACCAAGTGGAATATGTTCTGGTTAGCGTCTTGCTTTTCGGTCTGGCCATTCTCCTCCCCCCCCCCCCCCCCCCCCTTATATCTTGTACTAAGAACCCGCTTCCTAGTATAAAGACTCGCCTGGAAGTGAGGCTTCGTGTTTCGTCTTTTCTTCTTCGTTCTTATGTGCACCTTATGCAACCCTAAGTCTCCTGCAGCCCCCCCCCCCCCCCCCCCGCCATGCCCTTCAGGAAAAAAAAGAAAAAAAAAGGGGGGAGCTATGCCGGAATTGATTTTATGAACGCGAATTTTTATGTGCCGGTCCCATTAAATCATCCTTTCTTGTTATTTTTTTATCCATTTATGTGTATGCCACCCTGGCTTTAACTGAGTGTTGTTTTTCATCACACGCCGTAGATGAGATGTTAGAGGCGTCAAAATCTCTGCACACATTTATAATAAGAAAAGGAACTTGAGTAGCGGGTGTTGTCCTAGGATAATTCATTCACCCATGGTATGACTACGCATTTATTAATTAATTCATTCATTCATTTGTGGTTTCGCTGCAGCTTACAGATGAGGACGGTCGATATGTTTACTATCGTTCTCGGCTTAATCTAAGTTATTCATGAAGCAAGCTTATAGCATTTTCGTCACGCGTTCGTTCCGAAATCAGTAAATGTTATACGGAGAAAGTTCCGGTAGCCACTTCAGGTCGCGCGACGCATCAAAACCAGCCCGCGCAGAAGATTGTGTCGCTTTCTGCCAGTTGCCTTTCAAGTTTCCACCGTATAAATCAGGACGTTAGCAAGATAGCGACAAAAGCGGGGCCAGTAAGTTTGGTGGACTGTACTTTGACTGCAAGTTTTACATAAACGATAGACGATCAGGTTGAGCAAATAAGAGTCGGCGAGGGCTGTGGGTCAACCCATCTCCAGGGAGCATCGAGATCCATCGAGTCGCATCAAGCTGCATTTAGCAGCCAGCTACGAAGAACGGGAGTCTGTTCGCATGCTCTGTTGACTCGCCTTTACGTAGGCCGCAAATAAGATATTGCTGCAACATACACGACTGTTCATGTAAGCGCTGTCAGGTCCGACAACCCCCGACTGGCTTCTGACTCAGCCAGCCCACGTCCGCATTCGCGCAAATAAACTTCGCGTGGCAGCTGGAAACAAAAATACAAGTGGTATTGCTTCTTTAGCAAAGTTTCTACGCACGGGACAGATGCGCCACGCGCGCATGTTCAGGGGCCAATTTTGCGAAGCTTTTCGTTCCTAAGTGTCCTTTGCTATTGGCCTTCGCTAAATATACAAACCTTCGCTCGTATTTGCCTTCGCTAATAACACGTCCAGCATAACGATTGGCTGAAGTGTGCTCTTACCAAAGATTCTAGTATAAGCGCTTTTGTGAGTACGGGTCCAGTTTTAGAGTTGATAATATTTATTTTCATTTGCCTCCAAACGCAAAACATTAGGAGCGACTAAACTGAAGAAACGTGCCGTAAATGTGTGCGTCACCAGTGCCATATATGCCTCGTAAAGTCAGCTGTTAGCGAACATTTAATAAGCGAGGAAAGGACGGCAAATAACAATGGAAAGAAAAAAGAAAGCGAAAAAGTTCCAACAGCCTTGCAACCATTTCCGGGGCCCTACGAGGAATCCGATAAATATATGTAACGGTCGAAGTGTGAAACTGACCGTCTGCCTATGCAGCCATCCAATCTGCAAGACCTAGAGTTGCCCCATTCACAAGGCTCTTTTTTTTCTCTCTCTCCTTCTCTCTCTCTCCCTCTTAATTATCAGGGCGCTTGTTCCGCGGGTGACACCATTCGTACGACGCAGCTTTGCACAGACTTCGATCATTAAACCATGCGAACTGACGACGCAGCAATGAGGAAACAAACAAGCCCGCCTAATACCAGAACCAACCACTCTCATTATCCAGAACCGTCGCGACAGCAATGCCCATGAAGATAGTCCCCAGACCACAACTTCCAGTATGGTCGTACGCCTACACAGTGTCCAATCTTTCATCCAGACCAGCCCAGCAATGCCATATAGTTTCTGGGCAAGCTCCGGCAGAAAACTGCAGGTTCCATGGATCAGATGCAGCCTTTCTAGAAAATAGTGCCGACAGTGACAGCGCACACAGGCCTCTGAAATTAATTGACTTCCCTTTTCTGAAAGCCGATAAGAGCGAAACAAAAATTCCATCGAAAAAAAAAACGAAAATAAACAAGAACAGCACCTTTGCGTCACACGCAACTTCGCTAAGGAAAGCCAATAAAGCGTCGTAATACTATTAGCAAAAGTTTTGTTTTCATCTCTTGGTAGTGGCCGTGCAACGAAAAAAAAGAAGAAAAAAAGCAAACAAGACGTGATGGTAGAAAGGAACCAGTCGAAATCGCATTTAATTAGAAGCGTGAAAAAAGAAAGAAAGCGCGAAAGGAGACTGCGGAGCACGAATTACCACTGAAGGTTTGATTCTCCTCCTCCGTAGTGAACAGAATAGCGCGCAATTAAACGCATTGGGATAGGCTCCTCCCCCCCCCCTCCCCTCTTTCCCGGTCTCCTCCCTTTCTGTTTTCTTTTTTTGGACCGTTCATCGCTGGTCATTCTATTCCCGCTCGTAATGGCCTAGGCCCCCGTCCCGTCGCCTCGAGCAGTTTCTTTCTTTTTTTTTTTTTTTTTAAACCGTCGTTCACGTTCTGTTATATACGGTGGTGGCAAGGACGCATTTTGAACGACAATGAGGCCTCGCGCGAAGCCTGAGCGAGAGAAAAAAGTGCGCCGACCAACCCTGGCCCGCGCGCACTGAATCACAGCGAGAGCCCCGTGGGCCTTCGGCCGATTCGCGAGCCAAACGTAGAGTGAATTGCCCGCATGCCGCCAGTAATGTCAATTTGCATTCTCGGCAGAAACGGGGGCAAAAAAGACACATAGAGCCCATCGATTCCTGCGGGTGCGCATCCGGCGACAGATGAGGCGTACGTGGATCGTGGCCCATTCGTCGCATCCGCAACACGACGATGCCTCTTGCGCACCGCCGTCGGCTAGCTCCGCGAAACAGCAATGCTTTCTAAAGCGGCAAACATATGAAACGGAGGCCGAATTCACAAAGCTTTTCGTTCGTAAGATCTGTCTGTCACTGCGCGGCCCCTTTCGCTAATAATACGTTCGCAGTAACAAATTGCCTAGTGCTTGTTCTTACTATCTCGTCTAGCGTTAATGTACTGGGGCCCGTAATTAAAAAAAAAAAACGTTCTTACCCAGCCAATCAAGATGCTGGACATATATTATTGGCGAAAGCTGCCAGCTAATTGCAAACAGCCCTAACGAACGAAAAGCTTTGTGAATTCGGATTATTAGCGGAATCCAGATTATTAGATAAAATGCAATAGCAGAATCATAAAAAGTTCCTGCGAATAAAAATCATTGCGGATTCGGCGCCAGGGGCGGAATTCACAAAGGTTTCCATTCATCAGGGCCGTTTATCATTGGCCAGGCGCCTTTGCTAATACCTTCACCACTGTTATACAATAGGCTCCCGCCTGCCCTTAGCAATCGATCTAGCCTACGAGCAGACTGATTAATGAAAACTTAATTTGCATTGCGCAAGCCCCCGTTACGAGTCGGTCGCGCTCATGCCCTGGCAAATACAACATTGAGCGAAGCGATGACGAGACGATAAGGCGCATGACGGCGAACCATTGGAGTAAATAATGTTTGTGAATCCATGGCCTGAGGCCGAATCGCCAAAGTATTTACGTTCCTAAGAAGTGCTTGCTACTGGAGGGCCACCTTCGCTAAGAAGATTTGTAACATCATGATTGGATATGTGCTGTAACGAACAATTCCAGCGTAATATATATATATATATATATATATATATATATATATATATATATATATATATATACATATATGGGAACTTTATTTGGCTTGAAAATATTTTAAGTATAGCGGTGGGGTCGGAGCCCCTCAGTCCAGGGCCCCACGGGCCTCTGCCGCCTGCCTGACCTGGCTAATTAAGGACTTTTGTCCTGCCAAGTGGGAACGGGCGAGCTGTAAAATAGTGCCGACAGTGACAGCGCACACAGGCCTCTGAAATTGATTGACTTCCCTTTTCTGAAAGCCGATAAAAGCGAAACTAAAAATTCCATCGAGTGGATTGGACAATCGCAAAATTTGATATTTAATTAGCTAAGGCGGCTGGCCAATGGCAAAAAGCTTTTAAGAAAGAAAAGGTCTCTCCTCAAATCCAGCGTAATAACATTTCTGCGAGTACGAGCCCTGGCCTTTCTGCCTTGGGGCGATATAACATAAAGCTATTCCAATCTGTTTCTATTGCATTTCGGCCACTAGCCCACCACGAGTGGTCAAAATTTTTCGGGCAACCCCGACATCGCTCGTCTATCAGGCGACGACGCGAAAACTGCGAGAACTCCACATTTGATATGTCGTGTGCACACAGATTATGCATGATTAGACCAGACAATATAAAAACAATCTTTTTTTTCCGATTCTATGCCTTTTTTTGCCATTAGCCTTCCGCTACTGGTAAAAGGTTTTCGGGCTTCGCCCACTTTCCTTGTCTGTCACGCGACGTCATGAAAGCGCGAAAACTCACCACGCCACGGTGATGTATACGCACTCAAGATGCCTTAATATGCCGAACACAACTGAATTTTTTTCGGAATAGCCGGAGACTGCCCCGTTCCGAAAGGAACAAGAGATGTCTGCCCGCCTAGCTGGCGGGGGGAATGGATGTCTCTGCGTATAATAAGAATTTTTGCGTGAATGTATAGCGCTGTCGAGCCCTTCGGCACGGATACAACACTCTGCCAACCCTGCTTCGCTGGCGGTCCGTTATAGCAGCATTTTTAACCTTGCAGTTGCACGCCACAGCGATTTTTACGAGCCACCGCAAATTAAGCACAAGGAAGCGGACCAATCGCAGACGCCGGCACCACCCTCTTCATCCGGTTGTCTACTTTCACCGCGATATATGTCGTACCCGCCGAAACCCTCTCGATTTCTGCGCGCTCCTCGCCTCTTGTCAGCCAATCATGCAGATAAGAAAAAACTGTCAAGGAGGCAATTCTGTTTGCTGTCAAAGAAAACGAAAGTGACTTCCTATAAACAAGGAGAACATTTGGTTGTGCTGTTCGAACAAGGCTGCGGGTCATCACCAGATGCTATTGTCGGTGGTGACGTAAATATCACGTAAAGAGATTGAACTAATATCGGAATGGAATAGTTTTAGGTTATACGGCCCTTGGTTTAAGAACGGTTCTGCTGTACCTCTCGACAGGCGCAGCTGCTCCTTTGCTCTGCATCCGCTATCTCGATCTCTGTATTCGTCACTGCATATATTTTTATCAGGGCCGACATTCATGCAAAATTTTCTTATGCTAGGCAATTTTAGTATAAGCATTTGCCAGCCAATCGCAAAATTTGATATTTAATTAGATAAGGCGGCTGGCCAATGGCAAAAAGCTCTTAAGAAAGAAAAGCTTCGTGAATACCATCTCAGAACCTTTGCCCACAATATTTGACCAGCCACTTGTAACAATGATGTCCATTTTTTTCCATCCTTATCAATAACCTACCAGTGAACGTGGTTGTAAGGGTCGGCGCCAGTGATGTTGTTTTAGGCACTCCAGCTGCCTTGTGTTCTGTTTAGCCTCGGTCATCTTGCGCCGAGGCCACTTGAAATTTCCAATCGCCGGCTGCGTGGTGCGGCTGTAAACAGATAATCCTGTTCAGCCGAACGCCACCGAAGTGCCCGTATACACCGTCGTCGATGGGCCTTGCGCCACAGCCCCGAAAAGGGGCTCCCATAGTGCTTACAGTATACGGACGTCAGTTCTGGTCAATGGTTCACCGAGCATGATGTCAGGTTGAATCAGTGGCAGAAGCAACACAGGTGGTCATGGTCCACAGGGTGACAAGGTTGCTATACCAACGCATAACCATGCCGCTAAACGTGGTACACCTCCGAGAGCCTAACAACAAGGCGCAATAACCATGCGGAGGGGAAGAGGCAACCCACTGTCAATTAGGTGAGGGCGGTCTCCACATTGCTGTCAGCGGGCAGAGCTCCCGCGTTCTCTGTTTGTCTCTCGTTTACCCAGATATGACATGCATAAAGTTATATTCTGATTTACGGGATCGTCCCTGCGTCTTCATTCAAGAGGCCCGACGGACTGCGGTCCCCTTCGGAGAAAGACTAATAGAGAAGAGAACCTGCATAATTAATTACTGTGATCGTGCGTAACTCCTCAAACAAACGTGACAATGGCGACAGTGTGGATATATTGAGTCGCTAACACGCCACAGCAATGGAGAGACTAAATATGCGTGGAAAACGTGACGTTAAACGCAGGAAAGTCGGAGAAGGGAGAAGGTGTGCTAGAGAGTTCGTTTAAAGGGGGACCTCAACCGGAACAAGTTAAGCCCAACGCGTCAAAGCAACATCAACGTTGCAGAAAGAGCAAAACGTGTCCTCCCACGTTTTCCCTAGGAATACACCGACCGGTGAATTTAACACACGTGGAGGGAAAAAAATGTTTCGGCTGAAGAAAGAAAAAACGGGAAGTGCATTCTCCTACCCCCACGCCTCACTTCACTGTACAACACATGATCCAAAAAGAAAAAAAAAAAAGAAAAGAAGAGACGTTATACAAAGCGTTACTTAACGCTGCTATGATAAAATTCGTTAGCTAACACGGTCATAATTAAATTAGGTGTGCCACGTGTACGCACGCACGTACAGTGCCGTCTACTGCTGTGTAGAGCGCGCGAACGGCCATCCTTGTAGGGTGCCTCGATGCCAGCGGCTGAACGGCGGCGCTGGCATCGAGGCACCCTACATGATGATGATTTATTGGCATCCCCTTTGAAACGGGGCGGCGACAAATAGTCACCTAGCCTGCTTGATTTAATCAGGTATACTATACATGTTCTTTATCTAGCATTTTTGTATACCTATCATTATTTTTCTTTTTCAAAAATTTTCCTTGTACCGCTGCCTATGATTTTAAGAGATCAGGTCGCATCCATCTTTTCCCTACTTTTTTTCCACCAGTACTCTAATCGTCTCTTGCTGATCTCTACGGCTGATCTGTTTATGTTTCCTTCCACTTTAAACCCAAGCGCTTCTGGGAGTTGCACGTTACCTACGGTTCTCGCTGGGTGGATCCCGTCGCATTCCATCAGGATGTGCTGAGTGGTTTCTGGATCTTTACTGCAGCATACACATGTCTCATCTAGTTCCGAATATTTGTTCCGATATGTTTTCGTCCTTAGGCAACCGGCTCGAGCCTCAAATAGCAAGGCACTGCCCTTTGTGTTATCGTACAGATTTTCCCTTCTAATTTCTTTCTTCTCATTCTTGTAAATCTCCATTGTCCTTTTCGTTTCCATTCTTTGCATCCAATTCACGGTCTCTATTTCTCTCACTTTCTTTCTGATGACCCCTGGTTGTCTATTTACAGTTTCGATTATCCTGTATTTGGTTGCCAACTTCCTTGACCTCTTCCTCCATTCTGTGTCCACGCTTTTCATGTAGAGATACTTGTGCACTTTAGCCGCCCATTTATTTTCATCCATGTTCCTGAGCCTTTCTTCAAAACTAATTTTGCTTTGTGCTTCTCTGACTTCAAAAGAGGCCCAACCCATGTCTCCATGCACTGCCTCATTTGTCGTATTACCGTGTGCTCCCAAAGCCAACCGGCCTACTGATCTTTGGTTAACTTCCAAACCCGCCAATATATCCGATTTTAAGCATATAATGGCATTTGCGAATGTTAGCGCTGGCACCATTACTCCTTTCCAGATTCCACGCACCACCTCATACTTATTGTGGCCCCACAGTGCTCTGTGTTTCATTAATGCTGCATTCCGCTTCCCCTTTATTTTCAGATTATCTTGGTGGTTGCTTGAGTAATTCTTTCCTTCGTTTATGTGTACGCCGAGGTACTTATATTGCTTCACTATGGGTATTACTTGCTGTTGAATTGACACCACGAAGTTACTCGTGTGCTCATTAAAGATCATAATCCCTGATTTCTCTGTGCTAAACTTAAGGCCTAGATTTGTCGCTGCGTTCCCACAGATATTCGCAAGTATCTGTAAATCTTTTTTATTGTCCGCTAGTAGCACAATGTCGTCTGCGTACATCAGTCCAGGGATCTTCTGTTGCACCATTTGTCCATTACGCATGTAGGATAAATCAAAACCTAATTCGCTGTTTTCCAGTCGTCTTTCTATGCCCTTTCGTCTTTCTATGCCCAGTCGTCTTTCTATGACATCCTTGCTCTGCGGGGCGACACCTGGCGGCGGTTACTGGGTCCGAGATAGCGTGCCCTGGAGCATGCGCGGCCTAATAAACATGCAAACTTGCGCGCGTTGCATTTAACCAAAGGTGATGTTCGTGAGCGTCTTTGTTATCTCGAACAGTCCGTGAGCGCGCTTCATTTGTTGCGAAAGGCCGGCGCGTTTTATCAGCCCATACGTTAATTCTATGGCAATTGCGGTGCCGCAAGTGCCCTCAGGCCGTGTGCAGATTTGGGTAAACAAAGGCGCTTTTCAACGTCGCTACTGATCAAAAGCAGTTCTACATCTCTATTAGGCCGCGCATGCTCCTGAGCACACTATCTCGGACTCAGCAACCGCCTCCAGGTGTCGCCCTGCAGAGCGAAGCAGTAAAGTCCCTATATAAGAAAAGTACCGCCATCCTTTGATAAACGCCCTTCTCTCTCTCCTGTATCTCCGATTGGACGATGATAGCGCGCGCTTTTCACTTCTTTATATTTTCTTTTTTTCCACCTCAGAGCCATGTTGAAAGTCCTCTGCGCAGCCGCAGTCGCCGGCGGCGGCGGCGGCCCGCGCCCGGCCTGCAAGCTTCAACGTGGACTTTCTAGGTGCGCCACCGTCGACTTGGCTTTCGCAAGCAAAAAGTAAAGAAAAAAGCAAGCGCTTTAGGAGAGGAGGCGGCGGAGGAAAGAGTAGATGGCGGTACTTTTCTTATATAGGGACTTTACGAAGCAGGCCGCTCGCACGCTCTACACAGCAGTGGATGGTACTGTACACGCATAATCAGGCACGCATGCACAGAGCCCCCTTCCCCTCCCAAACACACGCACACACCCAAAAAGACCTACGAAGCAAGCGCCAGCCTGGCAGTAAAGTTCGTAAAGAGGCTACTGCCCAGATTTGCGATAGCACTTCACCAGAAAAAGTAATGTCGTACGCTAGTACACAGTACAGTTGATTCCTGCCACGTTTACATTGCCCGAGTATAGTTCTTAAAAGACATAAACCACGTCGATTTCTCGATATTTCGCTTCTGTGAACGTAATCGCCATTAGCAATGACAGCGGCCCGAAAATCGCGCGTGTCATCGCGAGCGAAAGACTTCGCAGCCGCGAGACGACAATATACGACAAGACCAGGGGCTGGCGCGTTTTCATCTGCTTCCGCAGCCAGCGCGATAGCGAGAAGGCTGTACATCATGAACGCACAAATTGATACGCGAACGCAGATGAAGCGAGGCACAGCAACCACCGCCCCGGAGACGAGCAAAAGCACCGTATATACTGGGAAGAGAACCCCCGACCCGGTCTCTGGACGAGGCGCGGCCGATGCGGCGCTTTGTTTTGAGCCGGGCCACAATGCAGGCACTGGGAGATAAGCTGCCCGAGATGCTGCGCCCTCATATTGAAGTCATTAATCACCAACCGAACGCAAGTGCGAGCCAGGGAAAAGGAGATTCGCGAGGGAACAACCTTCCAGAACCAAGAAAACAAAACCCTTTTCTTCCCAGCTTAGGATAACATTGGCGTAAACATGTCCGGGGAAAACGAGGAGCATACACGGGCCCGCTTATCGGGCCGCGCATATAAAGTGCGCGGGACCTCCCTAAAGGGATCAGCCACGTGAAAGATGTGGTCCACAAAAAGCGCGTCTGTCTTTGGCCGCAAAAAAAAAAGAAAAGAAAGAAAGCAAAGGCGCCCGTCCGCCCAGCACTTTGGGCGCCTACGGCGCATCCGCCCGCCTCCCCATGTGGCCCCCTCCCACTCACGGCACCGCTTCTTAGAGCGCATCTCGCTTCGCTCCCGATCCTCTCGCACTGATGCACATTTCCACCACCGCCGCAGACGCGGCTCGTCCCTTGGGGCGCAACGACACGACCTTTTCATTACGCGACCACCCGAGCAGCGCGGTGTCTGACGTGCGTCGTCGGGCAAGGGATGCAAGCCGTGACAGGTGCGCACCTCTTTATCCGGCGGAGTGTCTAGGCGCCACAGGTTGTCTTGAACTTTATTTGATCGATCTCTGCAGCAGTTCAGGATGCAACGCTCCGGGGCGCTATGTGCGGGTACAGGAACCAAGGCAGGAGCGATTGTGTAACCTGTGTTCCATCTCCCTGTACGTTGGCGTTCCTAATGGGGTTCACTCACTCTGAAAACGCCAACCAACGTTTGCATTATGCGTTACTTCTCTCGTTCAATCACATTACAAATCCGACCACTCGATCACGGCTCCATTCTCTCAAGGCGAAGAGCCGTCGGATCACACGTGCATATAGACACGCGCAATATGTTGGGGCGAAACTTCCCTATCTCAACGAAGCAGTTCACTGTTCTTGGAAGACAGAAACGAGAACAACGTGTGATGCGACCTCGGAACTGTTCTACTGAGTCGTCGAGAAAGGTCAGTATTAAAAATGAGAAAGAAATGACTGGCCGGGATTCATGGCTGATGTCAAAATAAAGAAAGAAAAAAAATAATGAAGAAAGAACCAAGACAGAAAAAAAAGAAGAAAAGATCTTCGGCAGGTCCGACACGCTTGTTGGAATTAACGTCAAGCGAAGCGTGACACGTTTCAATTAAATGTAATGCCCGCATTTTTTTTTTCAACTTTGCACGCAATTTCATTTTATGTTCAAGTACGCTGTGAGACGGATGCCTCCGCGGGCGTTCGCCGCACTACTGCGAGCGTCCAGGTTCTTCGCCCATAGTCCAAGCATTGTGTCATTTGGGTTTGTGCCATTTAACGCGCATGTTAGTGTTCATTTCTTGCACTGCGTTTTGTAGCATAGCAGCATGCCTTCCCGGCAAGACGGCAAGACGCGGATACCCCCACCATATGACGGACGCCTCCGGCATCGTCCCAGTTTTGATTGTACCCTCTCCTCGATCACCCCACATTGTCACCGCTATCGGCCCACGTTACTCGACGAGAAACCGACTTAGGGACGTGCCGAACCCCGGAGAGGAAGGCACAGAAAATGCATCGCTTGTATAAAGGAATGCTTCAAGGAGCCTATGTTGCAGTGATGATATTTACAGGTACCGCTTGTTGTTTCACGGCGTAGTTCCGTATACTTAACAGAGCCAGTCATATGTAGTTTGTCATTGGCGGGCACACTATGTTCAAAAAAAAAAAAAAAATAGTAGTCCTTCCCCTGCGGGGGAATTGAGGGTAAGCGAAGCTTGTCGTGTGTTTCTTCGGTGTTCCTCCGAACGAATTGCACTGACGAGTACCACGTTGTGCTCGAACCACAACGCTACCCGCGCGTTTAACTGCCGGGCACCGCCTCATCCGTCCTCATCCTGGCCCTCATATAGAGGACCAGGATTTCAAATCGGCTATTCATTTACGAGACATTTCTCTTTCCTATCAAGGAAGGAAGGACAGAGTGGAGAAGGAAGGCAGGGAGGTTAACCAGTTCAGTACAACCGGTTTGCTACCCTACACATGGGAGCGGGATGAGGGGGGATGAAAGATGCGGAGGAGAGAGAGAGCACATAGCATAGCACACACATCGTCGGTCACAGTCCGTCACTCTTGCGTGGTACGTGACATCACTGTCACAGCCGCTTGTCGAAGCCCGTTTCTTTTAAAAACCTAAGTAGCCCCCCCGTCCCCTTCAGCTGCGATGTCTTCTGTCGACGACAGGTGAGAATCGTTTCAATTGACATTGGTCTATTGCCAAGGTGTGCTAGAACGGACGCCAGGGACTGTCTCGGAACATTATATTCAGGGCAGTCGCATAGAATGTGTTCTAGCGTCTCCTTCTCACGGCCGGTATCCTCCCCCGTGTAAAGGCCTCACGAAGGCGGAGGAGAGCGGGCTCCTGCACCTCTACATACGTATACTAACACAGTACTGTGCCCGACAGAGCACTTAAGCCTTTTAATTCAGCTTTTTCAGGCGAGTGCCCGCACTGTGCGAATGTGTCCGCGGACACCTACCACATGGTGTAGGCATGCCCCAACAACCCGGCCAACACGCCCCCCCCCCCCCCCCCCCCCCCATCCTTCCCGAGAGTGCTGGGAGGCTGCCCTGCTCGACCATACCGGAGCAACGTGCCCTGGTGGACCGAGCCATGGCTGCCGCAAAAGCCACAGTTGTCCCGGAATAGGAACCCCTCCTAGACTTTGTACGGAGCGGGCCCTTCTCGCTCGTCCCAAACTCTGGTTATACATAGTCACAATAAATGATTTTTCATTCACACACAACTGGTCACACACACTACAGCTGGCTCCGAAGTTCCGGTTGAGAAACTCGCGTTGAAACCTGGCCGTCGCACCGGGGAAGTTGGCGCCAGCGTTGCCGAGGCGTGCACCACCGTTGTCGGGTTCCTGGAGGGCTAGACGGCGCTGACGTTTCGCCTCAACATCGCGCTCCCGCAACTCGGGGTCGGCGGCTCTTCGCTGACGTTTGACCTCAACATTGCGCTCCCTCAACTCGGTGTCCGCTGCTCCTCGCTGACGTTTCGCCTGGTCTTCGGAAGCCCTCACGCTAGAATCGGCACGTAGATGACGAGCCCTTTCCCGAGCGCGTTCATTCTGGATGGACTTCCATGAAATTTCTTCAAAATTAAATCTGTCCGTTACGTAAGAATGAATGGCTCATACTCCCTTAAGCAATGGCTCATACCCGCGTAAACGCGGCCTCCCCATTACGACGACAGAATAGAAGTGACATCCTACACTGGAATGATGAACGACAACGCATCCAGCTGTGGAAGAAGACGACGACGAACGCGGGAGCAGTGGCACGAGCGTGTGCCCATCACTTGTGAAGCTCTGAGAGCAGATGTTTTTTATTTTTTTATTTTTAGCGTTACATCGCCGGCGCAGAGTAGCGTATACAACTTCGCTTGAAAAAGATGTGAGCAAATTGTGCCCTTGGGTTTTTCGTGGCTTAAACAGAAAGCAAAGGTTACATTATTATAAAGCTATCTATCAAGGTTCCAAAGCCGCTCCCAGCGCTTTCACATGCCGTTCCAGTGCGTAACTTCCTGGAACTACCTTCTTATGAAGAAGGAAAGGAAGAAAGAAGGTTTGAAGATCCCGCAAATAAAACATTTTTAAAGCGCCGTAAATTTCGCGAAGGATTTATGGCGCACGTCCTGCAACCTCCACTGCCGTTTATAAGACCGAAAATTACTAACCTGATGCAGCGCTTAAAAAAAAAAAACGCACGAAAAATGCCTTACGTGCCGCAGCAGACATCGCGCATCGTTTTATTCGTCGCGTGAAAAGCTTTTGCCAATGAAGACGAGCGAATAAAAAAAAAAGCGCCATTAGTGGCCCTTTTTTTTTCCTTAACTTTTTAACACGCAGTAATGCTGAAAACAACCGCTGATGAAAACAACGTTCAACACTACCTTTAAGAAATATTCCTTTATATATATATATATATATATATATATATATATATATATAGGAAAATCAGAAGCACAACTTCGCGGTTATCTTAGGTTTATTATTTTCCCAACAGTTTCGGTCGGTGGACCGACCTTTTTCAAGGGATACAGGAAAATCTTGCAACAGTCTTTTTATATCTTCAGGTAGAGAAAGAAGGCGCCAAAAAAAGGTGAGAAAGGAGAGATAGCGAGATATATAACAAAGTTGAACATGAAAAAAAAAAAAGGTTGGAGAGTTAAAGGAAAGACCCCAAGACCTGGTCGTGCCAGACAAAGCAGAGGGCAAGGTCGCTGTTAAGCGTGTTTCACATGCACAATTGACGGACACGCCTGTCATGTTAAGTTGAACATGCAAAAAAAAGAAAAAAAAAGAAAAAAAAAGGAGGGAGAGTTAAAGGAAAGACACCAAGACCTGGTCGTGCCAGACAAAGCAAAGGGCAAGGTCGCTGTTAAGCCTGTTTCACATGCACAATTAAGGGGCACGCCTGTCATGTTAAGTTGAACATGCAAAAAAAAAAGAAAGCAGAGGGGGAGTTAAAGGAAAGACACCAAGACCTGGTCGTGCCAGACAAAGCAGAGGGCAAGGTCGCTGTTAAGCGTGTTTCACATGCACAATTGACGGACACGCCTGTCATGTTAAGTTGAACATGCAAAAAAAAAAAAAAAGGATGGAGAGTTAAAGGAAAGACCCCAAGACCTGGTCGTGCCAGACAAAGTAAAGGGCGAAAGACGAGAAACACGAAAGAAGAAGAAATAACCTGCAAATGTAGTAACAGCGTGGCGAAATCAGCATGAAATTGAAAAGCAAGGGCAAAACACGAGAAACACGAAAGAAGAAGAAGCAGCCTGCAAATATGACAGTAACAGCGTGACGAAATCAGCATGAAATTGAAATTGAAAAGCAAGGGCAAAACACACACACACACACACATATATATATATATATATATATATATATATATATATATATATAACAAAAACAACGAGCGCGCACATACATAGTTAGCACATTAGCACAGAGTCCGCGAATGAACGAAGCACTTACACGGCAGAATATCTCAAACGCAAGGAAGAATTTCACATGAAATATTCGTCGGAGTATACCTCTCAAAATGAGGTGCAGGGCCAAACTTTTACGAGGTGTTTAAAAAAAGATATGCTACGATATTTCTTGAAAGCTGGTTGGCGCATATTGTAATGGCACCCGAGAACATAGCAGTTGTGCAATAATCAATTAATAAGAGTATAATTAATACCGTTGTCACACGACCACTTTTGATCGTGATCAAGTCCCATCCGGATCGAAATTCTCGAATGCGATTACCTCCTTCGCGCAGCTTGCGCGAAGGAGCCAATCACGACCGAGAAATTCGATCCGGTTCGGGCTTGATCGCCATCAAAAGTGCGCCGTGTGACACCCGTATTAGTTTACCTATTACCTGCTTTACTGCAGGGAACCTGCTTCAAACGCAGACTTGAAAGCAGTCAGTACTCAAGGCGTGTCCACTTAGTGGGAACTTCGAGGCTACAGCGCCAGTTTCGAGATATATATCGACAATTGCAAACTTGCAACAATATCATTTGGCGTTCAGCTTATTATTTTTCCGGAAGGCTATGCGGGTCTCAACCACGTAGAACAATGTACTACGTACTTTAACTGTTAAACACATCGCGATCGACAAATCACGAAACTACTCATAGTCTCGGGATTTATGAAAACGAAATTTGAGCACCGACTGCCTTCAACTGCGCAATTGGAACGTGTTCCCTAAAGCAATTAAATTTGAAGCATTACTAACAAACTGCAGTTAATCAATTGGTTAATTGGTCATTATCACACAGTGCTTGATGTCCTCCGCTAGAGTGATTGATGTGTCACCGAGAATATTACGGGCCGAATTCGTTCGTAAGCATTTTTTTTACAATTGCCCCCCCCCCCCCCCCCCTCACAAACCGCCTTCGCTGATATGTCACACGCATGATACGCTGGCTTCTAGCGCACAACCATGTTTGTCAATTCGGAGGCGGGGGGGGGGGGGGGGGGGGCATGCATCGTTCTTAATAATTAAAGGCTTCGTTGAAACACCCGGGGAAGCTGACCCTCCCCCGCCATAATACATCTGCCTTTACCGCGGCTTTCACGACCTTGATGGGAGCGCCGCAGTCGAGCACAGATAGCGATTGGATGCAGTAGTCCATCGATGCTCAGCTTGAACTCCATCACATGTTTTCGCAATCGTGATATTAAATTGCGGTGTTTTGTTAAAGGCGAACGTCTTGCGCTGGTCAACCACTTCTTGGTTTTTGACGCGAGAGAAAGACGACGCCACGGAAGACGTCGGCCTATGTTTGCAAACGCCTGCCGTGCAAGCGGAGCTGCATAACGTCTTGGTACGTTTACGTGATGATGTTTTCACTGCAGTCGGCGTCAGTGACGCTGAATGTTTTTGCACAGCAGAAGATCGGAGACCCGCAGTAGGCAGGTGTCCGGAGCGCTGATATACTGTTACTGGCAAGAAATACTTTAATTCGCCATTCTGCGTGATACACTATAGGTAGCCAACTGATACGACTCATCGCGGTGACTGGCTTGATTTTCAGTGCAGAAATCTAAACGAATACTGCCGTAGACAGAATCGCAGTTGAGAAAGCGAGTGCTTCTGAATTCTTGATTTCGATAACTTGCTACGAAATGTTGGCGTATTCGTGTGCTAGCGAGAACGCCGAACGATCGTGCACTTATACGCGGACACATTATAAAGAGAGCTGCCTCTTCGCGTTGCCGGTGATACTTCGCGCCAGAGACCACGAGCACGTAACAATTAATTATACGTGTTGCCTTATGATCGCTTGACATTTCGTGTATGACATGCCCATGACAAAGCTTCGCGTCGCTGACGCTTGCACGTAAGCTTATGTAACCGGTACTGCTAGTTAAGACATGGCGTTTCTGTATTTCTGTTCAATGCGAGCTTAAAATAATGTTTAATAACTTAGTATTTGCATCATTTGGGATCATAGTGCGTTTTCTTAGGAACGTGTTTGCCGAGCTACCTGATCTGAGCTGAACCAACAGGGAATGTGCCTGGGCATCGAAAACCAAGTCCGGAAAAGAAGACTCGTAGCTGGAACTGGCAGGGATGTGTCAGTATACTATGGTATTTCTCCTATCCCAGTGATCAGCACAGCACAAGCATGTTGCTGGGTCAAATTGAATAGCCGCTGTTCAGGTAGGTGTCCTCTTTCATGTACCATCCTTTCGCAAATGAACACAGCTCGGTCTATATAAAACGCGGAATTGATGCAACGATCTTTGAACCGGAGTGATTCCTAAGCGTTTTCTTGCTCTCTGCAAGAACCGTCCGTGCAATCACTAGGACAGCTTAAGGCGGCGGTCCCACTCCGGCGGCACGAGCCCCCCATTTTCAGTACTTTTGGAGCAACCGTGGCGGCTCTTCTACTTAAGATATGAAGTTGTCGTATAAACCATAAAAA
This sequence comes from Dermacentor silvarum, assembly GCF_013339745.2. Classification (NCBI taxonomy): domain Eukaryota; kingdom Metazoa; phylum Arthropoda; class Arachnida; order Ixodida; family Ixodidae; genus Dermacentor; species Dermacentor silvarum. The sequence goes on from NC_051154.1 coordinate 143,427,415, forward strand.
GCTTAATTCTTGTAGATTCCAACTATATATAATATAAAGAAATTGATTGGTGTGATTTAGAAATAAATGTTCAAGAACAAGCATGAGATACATGGTTTTTGCGAACTGTGTCTCAGTTGTGACCATATTTAGAAGAAACTACCGCACTTACTGCATTGCGGCTTGCTCTGTAGCTTTAGGACATATTTATCTAGTTCCTAGACGTAGAAAATTAATTTTTAATTTTTACTTTTTGGATAATTTGCTGTTGAAAATCGCCATATATTGCAATCTTCTGTTGTAAACAGCCCGGCAACTACATGCTCAAGGAAGCTAAATTTTGGATAAAGTAGAGCTCAAGGAATTTCCGTTTAGGACACAAAATTTTATTTGTGTAACTTTATTAGTTTTCCTAATAATGCGGCCGAAAATAAGCAATATTTAGAATTCTGGTTTTATTTCTGCCCAGTTTTGCGGGAAGGTAATAAAGCTGCGAAGCTGCGCTTTAAAACTAATAAAGTTACATAAATGAAATTTTGTGTCCTAAATGGAAATTCCTTGAACTCTACTTTATCCAAAATTTAGCTTCCTTGAGCATGTAGTTGCCGGGCTGTTTACAACAGAAGATTGCAATATTTGGCAATTTTCAAAAGCAAATTATCCAAAAAGTAAAAATTAAAAATTAATTTTCTACGTCTAGGAACTAGATAAATATGTCCTAAAGCTACAGAGCAAGCCGCAATGCAGTAAGTGCGGTAGTTTCTTCTAAATATGGTCACAACTGAGACACAGTTCGCAAAAACCATGTATCTCATGCTTGTTCTTGAGCATTTATTTCTAAATCACATTAATCAATTTACTTATATTATATATAGTTCGAATCTACAAGAATTAAGCTTTTTATGGTATATACCACAACTTTATATCCTAAGCAAAAGAGCCGCGACGGTTACTCCAAAAGTACTGAAAACGGGGGGATCGTGCCGCCGGAGTGGGACCACCGCCTTAAGTGAGCCATCTGTATAGTGGACTTCATCCGAGCCGCCCGTAACATACCACTTTGCGTATGCGATCCTTTGCACTACATGCATGCAGTAAGCGAGGTTTACCGACAATGTGATCGAGAACGTGAAAAACATACCGTAGAACATTTTAAGCGAGTATGTTATACATTCATGCAAAGCTCTTTGTATAATCCAACAGTTGTTATCGCTGAAACGTGTTCCTCTTCTCGCACGCGCACTAATCTCGGAGCGACTTAAATGCTAAATATCACGGCTGATTACGGTAAAAGTCGCTAATCGTTTTAGTGCGAAACCATGCCAAGTTAGAGACCACTATGTCGGCTCGTGATTCACGCTGAAATGTAACAAATGATTGCATATTTATAACCGGAGCGATATATGCGACTTTGACTGGAAAAATAATTGAAAGCCTTACCTGCATATCAATTTAGTTAAAGCGCTTCGCCCTCAAGGTAAAAAACAAAAAGGTAAGAAAAAAAACTAATGTACAGTTTTTTACCTGGCAAAAGATGGCAATCTTGCCGAAAATGCCGTGAACATACAGCCATCGTCGCCGTTATGAGCTTGCCCATCCGCAGTTCTTGAATGAAAACATCTCCCAACTCTTTGCCTCGCTGGCATTTGTGAAACGATGGAATGATACTTCACGACTCTTCTACCTTGTGGATGTGCAGACCGGAGCGCAACACTAGTCTCGAGAATTCTTTTTGCAGCGCTGCTCTGTTGACCTAAAACGGGGGCTTGCAACAATTGCCTGATCTACGCAGCTGACGTCGTGGTTTCGGAATTCGCTCGCACGAGTCTCGAGGTGGCCTATTGTGGACATTGCCAAATTTCGACATTTCATCAAATTCGCCATCTTGTCAGCTCTGATTGGCCAAGAGGGCTGCCACGGCTTCTCTGATTGACTCGAAATTCCACCATTGCAGAATTTGACAATATGGCGGAATGTGACACTGAACAGAAATAGCACTCCCGCAGAAAATACTTTGCGTCGCAGTCGCTGTGCGGCGTCCATTCCGTGAAAGTACCGAATAGTTATGTATATTTTCTCCTCACTCCGTTTCCGCCGCTCACCGCACTTTCTCGCTACTTGTGCGGAAGCTTCTCCGGGAATATTATTTTTACGGCGGCGCCTCATGCGGAAAGGGTCACACTTCGTGGCTAAATAAGCGCCTGAAGGAACAGCACTACTATATTTTTCTCCCTCGTAGTTCGTTTCACCCGAAGAAGCTCACTTTTCGAGGTTCCACGGATAATATGTCGGCCAGTAAATGAGGAGCTTGAACGAGCCCCCCCCTCCTTCGGTTTTATGCTGCACTCAGCAGTTACGCAAGAATAACTCCACGTTTTGTGCCGCAGCGCGTATTTTTCTCAAATGCCACATACAGTTGTGCAAAGCAGTCCGTTTGCATTAAAATGTTGTTTTTTTTTCTTTAATTCGTTTCTTCGATGTCTCCCGGAAAAGACGTTCTTTTTTTTTTTTTTTTTTTTACGCACATGCCGCATACTCAGCATGGGCCGAATTCACAAAGGTTTCTCGTCCATAAAGTGCTCTGTGCTATTGGCTGGCCGCCTTCAGTAATAATACTTCCAACAGCCCGATTGGCCAGCTTGTGAACGTAACTTCAGTTGGCCATCGCTCAAACGCTACATTTGTGTGAATACGCATCCCGATGTACAGTCGGCGTTTAATCTGTGTACTGCGATGCGCTGCTGGACGGTAGCAGTACTGCTTATGCGTTGCAGGTTGACTTGGGTGTGAATGCCGAATCAACCTCTAGTTTGTAGTCAAGTCGCAGTACAGGAGGTGACTCTCTTTGCAACTGGCACCTGTTCGTAGTTCGTCAGAGTAAGCTGTGGAAAGGTTTAAAGGATTGCATCCACTTAAAGGGTAAACATCGCAGAACAGAGAGCCCTCTAGCGACTATTATATCCGCCCATCCGCCACGACGAGTCCAGTTCAGATGGGAGGAAAAGCGTGTGCTGTCTAATATAAGGCGAATGCGCACAAAAATTATTACCAATTCTCAATCATTCCTCGCAACCCCTCACGCGTAAGCGTGCTCCCAGTTCTACAACACTCACCTACAGGAGTGCTACAGGTCCATCGCACGCGAACAGATGCAATGCGCTCGTAGAACAGACGCGGATCATCGAGAGATGCGTTCGACCGGTTCGGTAAAGTAAGTGAGAGTCACGTGAAGTAATCACATCACTTAAGACTCTGGCGTCCTCGAATGAATTCGACGGCCAAGTTCGAGCCCCTTCTGCGGGCGCATGCAGCACCGACGAGTGCTGTTCAATACAGATGTTAACTTTCTCACGGTGGGCAATATTCTCGCGCGAAAATACAGGAGACCGGTAGCACAGAGAACCGGGCTCGTGCGGCTCGCTTTGGGAGAAAGAATATTGAGAAAGCAAGTTTTGAAACACGAGCCACCAGCATAAAGCCACGCGTGCATGGCAGTATCGACGCTTACCCAGAGAATGGAACCGGTTTTCTCATTAAAATGTCCCTAGTCTGTTCATCCCTTCCTTTTTAGAAGCAGCTGAATTCGATCGTGGCGGGCGGCCCTATAATGTGCCGACAGCCGCCTATCTGGCCGAGCATAAAGAAAGCGATAAGCGCGGCACGCAGCGATGATTAATGCCAACAGAGGGACTGCGTCCACAGTGGAGCTACATGCCTGTCGCCATCTCGAAACGCAATAGAAATTGAAAAATACACAGTGTACGAAGAAATTATGCCGGAAGTATAAGGCAGCCACTTCTCTTTCCGGCGGCCGTCCAGGCATGGTGCGCGCACAAGTGAAATGCGAGGGCGCCCATTGAACGGACCATTAAGTGCGGCGCCAGGAGGCAGAGAGGCCATGCACAGCACGAGCTGCCACAGGCAATTGCACAATTTCCTTGCTCCCGACACAAAGCTATGCGGGCGAGAGTGCGCTGACCGGCAGGGGAGGCATTCTGCGCTAGAGACGTGGGCAAAAGAAATTTCACGCTTTGTTTCTGCCTTGTTCAATCTATACCATTTCAGGCAGCGCGCGCTGCGAGACTATATACACACGTCGGTCGCGAATGCTGTATTACTGCGAGAAAAACAAGCAGTGTACATAACGCGTGCTTATGTATTCGTCAAGTGCAATCTAGCGTTCGCGCATTTAGTAGCGCTACCAAGCGCACAGTTTGCGAGACAGCGAGACTTTATTGAAAATTGAACGTGTTGGCTCTGCGACTTGCCTTTAGTGCTTGAAAGGAAGACCGCTGATATAGTATCCAATGAAGGATGACCAGGCATAGCAGCGTAAAGGTGTCGCGTTGTGCTGACCGCGAAAAACAAGGCCATGTCAGAACATGAGCCACTAATCTATATCTTTCATTGGGCGAACTTGTGCTCAGAAAGACAAGTGGCACTCAATGCACAAAGATAGCGGCGTACACAGTCGTCAGTCGTTGAAATGAAAAGACGAAGACAAATATATATCCACGCTGAACATCTCAGAAGATAGCACAAGAGGCAAAGAAACATACACGCGTTGTACAATTTGCCCCTCTACCTGGTATCTCCTGTATGCCGTGTTCAACGCGAACCAATTAGCCCAATTTTGTACTTCTGCAAGTCTAGTTTTCGCTATAAAGCGAAAAGAGGTGAAAACAATGAAAATAACTTTTTAAAAAGCGTTGGCACGCGGTTAAACCTCCAGTTGAAGTCGAAAAAACAATGCCTTCCTTAGCGAGACGGGGTTGAGAATGGGGTCGAGTCACTCACGGCACTCTATCGCGTTACCCCTCGCGTGAGGGTATTAGGAGGAGTGTCGGACTGCTTCAATTTTTTGACCACGCTATCTTCGAGATCGGCCCGCATTTTAACGTTACATTTCTGAGATTATACACTCCAAAACCACGGTATCATTATGAGGCACGCCGTAGTGGGGGAGTTCAGATTAACTTTGACCACCTGGGATTCTTAAACGTGCACCCAGTGCACGGCGCGCGGGCGTTTTTGCATTTCGCCCCCATCGAAATGCGGCCGCCGCGGCCGGGATTCGATCCCGCGCCCTCGGGTTAATGATTATTTCTGGCGACGTATTGTGTGCCTGAGATAGACCGGTTGTCAGTGTGTTAAACTGTTCGTGTTAAAGCATTCTGTGATCCACTCATATATACGTATATGGCGCTATGTTTTGACCCGCCGCAAGCTGTCGTGCTAGCACCGCTACTTATATTCTGGATATTGCGTTCAATAATGCGGCGATTGGTGGAAAATGGTTATAGATGTCAAGTTATTGAGGGTCTGTCTGACCATAAAGCAGTCATAGTTGTATTCAATGTAGCCACATTCCAGCCGCAACAACTTATACCTACAAAACAACTTTGGACTTTTATCGCGCTTATGACATCTCTATTGTTGATTTGTTTGAATCATGTTTCGCCTTTTAGCTTGCAACAGTTTTTATAGCGTTCATGTGTCGTCAAATGAGCTTCACATCATTATTAGCAAGTGCACGTGGCCAAATGCGTAAAGCGAAATCCTAGGACTTTTTTTTATGAATATGAACTGAAAGGAGACGTTGGCACCATTATTGGCGCCGGCTACTCCTTTTCACAGGGCAAGCAAAACAAAAGGGAAAAAATGATACGCACTGGCGAAAGTCAAATAGTACTCACATTTGCAAAGTTCTACCTACAGAAGAAAGTAAAAGGACACTAAGAGACATACATAGTCCATAAACGAGTGAAAGCGCACAAAATATTTTGAAAACACGCTCACAAGGTCAGTTCATATCTGCACAACAAAACACAAAAAAAAAAAAACATATAACAACGCGAGACATGAGCTATACACATACAACATACTATATAACCCCTGGTATTCAAGAAAATGAAATGGTGGGGTCAACCACGATACATTTAGTAAGGACCTCACATATTTGTTTGTTTTTTTTTTTTTTTTCAAAACGTTTTTTTTTTTTTTTTTCTAAGCCACAAGTGCTTTTTTCTGCAGCTCTCTACGGCCATAGTCCATGTATTTCTTTTAAGACTGAGAGATCTGCAGTCTAACAACGCTAAATCGGCCTGTAGCCTTCGCCTCACGGCCATCGTGTCGCGGGCACTCGAGGAGGTGTTGTACGCGTTCGTCAGCGTGGCCACAATGGCACTGAAGATTTACAACGCGTCGAATCCTTTGTAAAATGTGACGCTTTACAAAGTCTCTGATGTCACTCAACTTTGGTGGAATGGACAAGGTAATGTTGGGATCTCGGAAAAGTAACTCTGAGCACTTTAAATTCTGATCGAACCAGGTGTTTATGCTGAGCCGACAGGATCCTAGACATTCTTGGTATGCGACGGAAATGACATCTCCTCCTTGCTTAATGCCCTTACAGACTCTAAAGATTAAAATGTCCGAGGCAAAGCATTTCTTAATTAAGAACGATTTGGTTATGTTTATGACAGACAGCCCATCTAAACTATGGAAAGCTGTCACCACTGCTGACCATACAGGCCCTCTGCGTTTGATATCAATGATATAGATTGCTCCAATTTTTAGTCATATCTAGAGTGCTCAATAGCCACTTCAAGTCAGATTTTAGTTGAGATGACGGCACTTTTCCTGCGTTTCTCAGTCAATATTGCATTGTTCCTTTTCTGCACATATAAATTTCCACTGCAGTGTACATATTCCTCTATTACACTTAGACACGACAAAGAAAAGGCTACATCGGATTAAGTACCTAACATGTTCTTATTATGATTTTCCAAGTGAAGTTTTCGTTACCTTACTGCGCTTTTCCAAAAATAATGGGAATCAGCGACCATTCCCCAACATTGGAAAAATGATAAAGTTTTACCAGTTCACAAAGACGGAAACATACATGTATTCTGCAATTATAGATCAATTTCCTTGTTGTCTATTTGCCCCAAACCCTTAGAGCACAAAATTTACAGATATACTATAGAATACTTCACGGTACATACTGTTCTATCTAATTCACAGCGTGGTTTTCGAGCTGGTTTTCCCACTGTGTCCGAGCTCATCGAATTCATATATCACATTTATTCTGTACTAAATATCCGAGGACAAACTGCCGTAATTTGTATTCAGTTTTTAAAGGCGTTTAACGCAATCTGTCGCGATAAGCTCAGAACATTTATTAGTCACGCTAAGCTGCTATATTGTCTAACTGATTATTTGCACTCAGGGTCTCACCTAATCTCAACGTAACCTCAGGAGACCCCCAAAGTTCAGTATGCTGGGCGCACTGTTATTTATCGTTCATATTAATGGACGTCGTTAAGGCTATCAGTGACTTTCAGGTTAAAATAATATTTTGACTCGCATTAGTGAATTCAAGTACCTAGGATTAACTTTCACAACAAATCTAAAGTGGTACAAGCATACAGTATAAGCAACGCATAAGCTCAGCGAAATGTTGGCTAAGTGAAGCGCAATATTAACAACGCACCAAATGAATGCAAGTCAGTTACTTATAAAATGTTAGTAAGGCCTTCATTTGATTACACATCGCTTGTACGGCCACTTCACCATGCGTGAGGTGTCCAAACACTCGAGCCTGTCCAGAAGAATGCGATTAGATTCATTTATCGTAGATGTGAGCACAATTTCTTGCTTTCCGTCTTCATGCTAACAACTTCTAATCCCAGCAGAAGTAAATCTAAGCGAATAATTCTACTTTATGATTGCGCATGGAACTTAATATATAAAAGCACCTCTTTATCTGACCAATAGTTCTGCACCACGCACTCGACCACATTCACCCACTAAATATCGTTCCTCTTAGGTAGTAGTAGCTAAAGTAGTAATTGGTTGTTTATATAAAAAAATAAAGAAAAAAGAAACAAGGCAAGGAAAGTACTGCTTACCTAACTGCAACTGTCCATCGGCGATCGCAGTCTGCTGACACCTGACCAGGTCATTTTCAGCTTTTTTTTTTTCTTCTACTTATTTTTCCTCCCCCCCCCCCCCCCCCCCTCCCGAGCGCTATCGAGTAGTGGCATAACTTTGAAGGTTCAGCGTGCGACTTACCGCTTAATGAGTTTGTAAACGATAAATCATATTGTACAACTCTGTGATTATTATTTTTGTTCTAGTTCTACGACTGAAGAAACTCTGTGTTCTCTCTTTATGTTTGCCATCAATCTGTACTCACTCCTTCGTTTTTCTATGCACGATGGCAGTATTTGTAAGTAATAATAATAATTCGCCCAATATCGTAATCTCTAAAATCTGCTACCCATCCATAAAGCGAGAGAGCCTAAAAAGAATGAACAATTAAATTATTCGTAGTAAATTACGGCGTCCGGTGTCCATATTCTAAATCAAAACTCGCCTCGTAGAATACACAAAACTGCCCTGTTTCGCGATAGCCCCTGATATAACGTTTCCAATGGCGCCACAGCAATGGCCACATACTTCGTGAAGAAAAATCCTGTACCTTTACCCCCCCCCCCCCCCCCTACCTGCTTACGTATACAGTGTAGAGCTCACAGAAGGGTTTTCGCTACCCGGTGATTCAATCTCCGAAACTCGAATGTGCGACTTGGCGACTTTTCGAGTTCCCACTTGACTTTCCACGTGAGCAGTTTGCTCGGGCTTTACATTGTAGGACAGTTAGAGGTTTCGCTTCCGATATAATGCGAGTCACCAGGATGAGATCACTCTCGAATTAATGAATGGTGAACACAAAAGGAAGGAATTGCTCAGAGGGGTTACGTCGCTGCGTAGGATTCGTCCCGAATGCGCTGAGGCGTTCTGAGCACGACGGCGCGCGCTCGATTCCCCGATAACGAGGTGGGCTACAGCTGCGCCAAAATAGACGCCCCTTCGGGTTCGCATTGAAGAAATGCACAGCAGTGATTGCTCTGGAGCTCTCCACTTCAGCGTAACGTCTCGCATTACGTTGCGAAAGCTTCCTCGTTTCTCAGCGTACACGGCGCTGCCGAAATTCGCAGCGCAATAACGAAAGGACAGGCAGAGGTGGAGACAACAAAGACGCGCGCACGCACCGTCTGAATTTCCCTCCTCTTGGTTCGGCGGTACGTGTCTTTGTATTCCTCGGGCTGCTTGGGAGCCAGACTGCACGTACGAAAGGCAAGTAATGCAAATGCATTAAGGAGAAACGCGTTCGGTAAATATATGGCCTAAAGCTTTACACACCGCTTTTCTTCGTTTTTGAAAATTGAGATGGCACTGCGCGCAGAACCAAGCTCCAATTCCGTCTCTTATTCACAGGTTACGACTCCTCACCCTTCACTGCTGTGAGGCGACAGCATGACAAATCGCGCTCCATCAGCATTGGCCTAAATTTTAAGGTGAAAAAAAAAATTCAGTGCAAACACCCAGGACAAACCACAAAGAAGAGTTGTGCTTGTCTCGTCTCTTCTTTGTGGTTTGTCTTGGGTGTTAGCGCTGAATGTGTGTTTTTTTTTCATCTTAAAATACTATGTATCTGCTAGCCCCAACCGAAGTTTTTATTGGCCTAAAAAATTTCGCAAAAGCGCCAGTACCTCTTGCGCCACGTTTATCGTTTAGGGACATGCACTATTTAAAAAAGCAAAAGGTAGTAAAGAGTGAGTAAGCCACGGCCGTTACTACCTAGCTCTGACGGACCTTTACTAGCATTTTACTACCTATTTTCCTAACGTAAGTGATCCATGTAAGAGCATGGAAGTTAGGAAAGCATACTGCCTCGTCTCGGCCGCTGTCTGTTATGCTCTGTCGTGGCAGTTGTGTGCAAAATATAGATAATCTATAGTTTCGTGTGTTTTTTACGTGGTATTAACAGTTATGTGTTACGTCGTCGCGCAAAAGTGTGCAGGCAGTATGCCATACAAAATTTGCTCTATAACGTTCATTATTTATTCTAATACATAGGTTCGCGCCGGCACCCTAGCTTTGCTACCTCAAGGTACGGCTATCAATTCTCCTGAAATCGTTCGCAGTGTGTATGTTGCGTATACGTAGCAACGTCTTTGTCGGTCCGTATGTGAGCTGTTCTCATTCGTTAACGACTTTCTGTGCATAGTTACCCGAATCTGTACCATAATGTCCCTGGTAGGCTTGACCATGGCCAACTAATGTGAAAAAAAAAGCATGCGGTTTTCATTATTTCACCTTCTTATGCTTTTACAATGAAATCGACCTAATATGACAATGAAAATGGCGCTTATAAACCAAATTGTCCCCGGTATATTGCTGGTAATTATAACGCAGTTGTGCTAACAGCGGTCGCTACGCTTTGTAGTCGGTAAGTGAGCGCATTAGTAACGGTTACGACCTTCCTTTTGACTAGTAAAATTACTACCTACTAGCGTTGCGCTCTGCATTTATAGCTCTGCATTTATATATGTAGTGCATATTGCGACAAACATTGACTACCTCAAAAATTAGTAACTATTACAAAGACCTTTATTCTAAGGGTGCACTTCTCGCAGCCCGGCACAACCGCCGCCGTCGCTGCTGCTACTTTACTTAGCCTCACTTAGCCTCGGAAACGGTTACCTTTCCGCGTGACCCAGTACCAGACAAGCAACTATAACACTGGCCAAATAACTGCATCCTAGCAATATACTTGCCACGCTAAGCGTCCGCCGGTGAGTGCGCCCGGAGCACGCGAATGTGCCACTACAGGTGCCTCATTCTGGCGTCTTTCCGGGCGCACTGCAGACACCCGTGCGTCTAGGTGAGCTGGAGCGCTCGCTAGGCAGCCGTTAGCGAAGCACAGTGGCCACTCTAGGTGAACTCAACTTTCGGCCGAAGCGCGGCAGTGCAACAACCAGACATGAAACGAGACAGGGCGCACGATTCGCCCGCACTGCGGAGGGGTCACGAGCGGATCGCTGGTCGAAAGTAATCCGCTGCCTTCCGCTGACAAGTCCCTCGCCTAATTATCTGCCCCGCTGCACAAAGCCCCGACGTCGACGCTGTAAAGCGGTTGGCATACGGGGGCCCCTTTCAATCGGCGCCCAGTGTGGCAGGTCTTCAACTAGCAGGAAATGCGCGTGTTACGCGCTCGGCCGAAAAAGATCTTCCACCGGCCCTGTTCTCGGAATAGGGCCGAGCTTCTGAGTCAAAGTTTTTTTTTTTTTTTTCCTTGTGGGTCCGATCGAGTGTCCAGCGTTCGGAAGAGAATACTGCAGAATGCAACTTCAGCACTATATATATATATATATATATATATATATATATATATATATATATATATAACGATTTTGGCGCGGCGAATGCGCAGAAAAGAAATTACACGATACGCATCTCTTCAGCGCTATGCAGAAGTTGAGTTAAAATCAGATTTAACACTAAGCCTGCAATACATACCGCCGAATACCGGCGATGCTTCCGCGTCGGCTCGAAATTGTTTTAGCTTCAAACATAATCGGCTGTCACTGCGGTCGTGAGTGATCCCGTCATGGCACATGCGTATTTGCTGATTGGCGCATTGGTGCCCTTCCACCGTATATGTGGTACAGTTATTTGATTTGTACACATATACACACAAGGACACAAATGGATTAAGGAGGGAGCAAGCTGACAACTGCCACCAAGAGGGGCACAACGCCTGCCTGCTCCTATAGGAGGAGGGAATAGAGGAAATGAAAATATGAGAAAAGAAAAGAGGAAATAAAGAAATGACGGAGACACGGACAGAACAAATAAAAAAAATAAAAACAAAACAAAATACAAATAATGTCTATAAACGGGAGGCCAAGTCAGTGTCCTTCAGAAAACTTAGCAAGGCTCGATGGGCCTGGTCACGTCTTGCAGCGCTCCCCTTTGGAAAAAGGCAATCGTCAAGGGTCGCACATTGCAGCCCCATAAGTCTATACTCCTTAATTAGTAATGCGCGCTGCGCAACGAATGCGGGACACTCTAAAACTAGATGTTCAAGTGTCTCACAGGAGCCACAAAACGTACACGACGGGCTGTCCACACGTCCTTGTCGGTATAGGCGTTCGCGCACCAACACAGACCCAACCCTTAACTTGTATAACAGTGCTCTAGCACGACGGGGCAAGCCTCGACCACGAACGCGGGGAGGGAACGATCCGTCTGCAACACGCCGGTCTGGGTGCTGCTTTAGGAGGTGTCGGCGTATAAGGAGACGGGCGTTTTCAAACGTGCACGAAATGTCAGGGCAGTCACATTCATGGTGGGCACAGCTTGAAGCGAGGCGATCAGCCTCTTGATTTCCAGCGATGCCCACGTGCGAGGGTACCCACTGGGCAATGAGGGACACTCCACAGGAAGTAATTTTGCCCGAAGTTTCTTGGATACTGCACAACAATGGGCTATCGGCATCTTGTCTAAGTCCATAACAAGAGACCATGCAAAAAAAAAAAAAAAAAAAGAACAAGAAAAAAAGAGGGAAAAAAGACGCAGTTTCGTCAGAAAGGCGCAGCAACCATTGCAATGGCAAATTATTAGACGACTATACGAAGTAAGTATAGTGGCTTTATCGGCTGTATAAGGTCGTAAACATTCGTTCATTAACTAAATTAATCAGCATGGTGTCGCGCGCGCCTAGGCAAACGTGAAGACATCTCACTCGATGACCTCGGACACACGCTGTCAAAACGCTGGCGTGAGGTAGATCGGCAGCATCAGCGAGCGAATCGCCCTTCGTGCTGTCTCTCGTTTCAACGCGAACTTCGCGGCGAAAACACAGTGCACACGACGCCATCAGCCTTCGGCGCTGCACCAACCAATCGCCCTTTCCTGCTCTCCCCCGTCGGCTAGCGTTCGCGCCTGCTTTACGGTTGTGGGGAGAGTACCCTCTGGGTGGCGCCTCACGACGGAACTCGGAGGAAGTAATCCTGACAGACGTGTGAAGCGTCTACCGCATCCTCTCCGGAACGACAGCGGCGCGCGCTCAGAGGCTCAGACAGCAGTCGTACCAGTCGTACCCTCTCGGCAGCGTCACATCGCGGCAACTCACTGAACTAAGGCGCACCAACGGCTCCCATGGCGGAGTGAGCGATTGCACTGGCATTGAAAAAATAGAAGCCACGTTTCTACCAGAAAGCGTGTCTTCGTGCATAGCGTTCACCGCCAGCGTTTCCCGGTAAACATTACGGTTACATAAGCTGCAGTTGCCGGGAAGTGTGAGAAACAGTCAAGGATCTTTGAATGCTATCGCGTTCCACTCTTGAAGGCGAAGCTTAAGCGTCCTCCCAATTTTTCCCCGCTACAACAACCAGCGCCTTCGGCTCAGGACTACACTCTAGACTGCCTGGACTCACGAATATTCCTGGGAACAACGGATGGTGCGATAATCGCCGCAGGTATACTTTTCGCTGACGGAAAGAGCCACACGAACGACGTTGCAGATTCTAAAGTCATCGACGTGCTTCAGCGACCGTTTACAATCGCGTTGCGCAGCCCTGCATTGTGTGCGCAGTGTTATCTAAATCACAATTCTCCATCTTCCCTCCCTTCGTCTCTACACCACGGCGTTATGTCATGAAGATGCGGTGCCGCTGTCACCGGGAGTGACTTTCACATGGTAGGCACTCCACCGCCGAGCTGGCGCGCCTACCTCAATACATGTTTACGTCGGTGGCTCAGTCACACCTAATTTACAGCGTCCACGATAGATCAACTGGACAAGCGCCTAATAACGGAAGACAACATCCCTGGAAACTGGCCTACACGAACATCAGCGAAAGCCGCTATGAAGGCACTGCTGCGTTATTTAAAAGGCACCGGACTTTGTGACAAATTGTGATTGTACACTGTGTGACGTAGGATGGGCGCGCGCGCGCGCGTGTGTGTGTGTGTGTGTGTGTGTGTGTGTGTGTGTGTGTGTGTGTGTGTGTGTGTGTGTGTGTGTGTGTGTGTGTGTGTGTGTGTGTGTGTGTGTGTGTGTGTGTGTGTGTGTGTGTGTGTTTCTTTTTTTCTCGTTTCTATCTCTCTCACATATCGCATTCCTCTCCCCCTCCCCCGGTACAGGGTAGCCAAACGGAGATAATCCCTGGTTAACCTCCCCGTCTTTCCTTTGCCTTTATCTCTCCCTCTCTCTACCTCAGATGCCGAAGTATTTTCGCGGGTGCGTGTGTGGTTTGGAGTTTTACAACAAAGGAAATACAGTACGCCGACAAGCTGCGTCGTGGTGGGTGGCACCGAAAGACGCAAGAGGCTCAAGTTTTCATAGGGTTCCTGTTGATGATAGGGAGTAGCCTTGGATGTAGGTAGAGCGAGCAGGTGTCATCTCAAATCCCGTCACATTAGCAGTGTAGATATGATGGCCTAGTACACGTTCACATGCGCCAGCTGAATTGTCACAGCTGCGTTAATTGAAGTGTAGGTGCCATAAACGCGCGGAAACTAGTTCATGATATTTGCGCGCGAAATAAAAAGTGTGCAGAGTTGGTTATTAACGCAAGCGCGAATGAAAGCGCGATTTCAGCGATGCTTCACCGGTAGGAGCAGGAGACCTGCAATATCATCCGGCATCCGACTTCTCTCAGCAACCACCCAAACGATTTCTAAAAAAAAAAATAAAAAATAGCGTAGCTTGCACTGGAGGCGCAATGCTAAAGAGACAGCGTATCTGATGGGCACCTAGCTAGTCCTGGCTTTTGGGCTAGGCTAAGCACTACCAAGTCATCCCCAGCATTTTCCGGAATTTACTGATTATTGATCGATTATCTATTGATTGGTCATCGATGACTGCCTAAGCTTAAGTAGTTCAACCATGCTTAGCTATATATATAGACTTAGTCAGGCTCAGCTTCGCTAGTTCACAGGGCCATTGCACTTGGACCCTTTCTGCACTACCACCAGGATCGGCCCACATTTTTTTGCGGACGACTAACGGAATAACGGCCGGCTTAAACAGCTCCGCTGTTAAAAAGTTCTCACAAAATGCGGCCTCGGATCGGACTGCGGACGAACGACCAATTTCTCGGATATTGTTGCACGATGGCCGGAACGATCGGACAGCCGCGGCCAACAGCGCAGATTGCGCGGCCCTACACAGCCGGCGTCGCCGAATCGGTGCCTCGCCGTTTTCATCATTCAGACGACGCGATCGCGTCTATCGCCGTTTACGGTGGCATAGAAAATGGCTAGCTTCTTTTTTCACATGAAGTTGTAATTAAAACAAAAAAATTATTTCGGATGTGCGCCTGTTCCGTAAAACAGCGCCCAGTACTACCCACGGGCGCGATCGCGAGCAATGATCCGACGGCATTTCGTCTCGCAGACGGAAAGCAAACACCGACCCTCTCAGCGAGGCGGCTCGGACGGCTTGCAGGCTGTACGTTTTGTCTGCTATTCGCACCGACGACACCGAGAAAACAAATTTATTGGGGCGCGTGTTAATCGTGTTGTCAAAAAAAGTTAAGCCCGATTGCGATAGCAAATTATTAGACAGCTATACGATATAAGGTTAGTCGTTTTATCAGCTGCATAACCAGCTGTAAACGTTCGCTTACTAAATTAACAAGCCCGTTGTCACGCGCACACAGGCAAACACGAACACATCTCACTCGATGGCAACGGACAATCGCTGTCAGAACGCTGGCGTGATGAAGAGCGGCATCAGCGGCGAGCGAATTCCCCTTCGTGCTGCCTCTCCCGTCAACGAGAAGAACTTTGCGCGCGAGATCACAGCGCACACGAAGCCATCGGCTGTCTCAGGTCGGCAGGCCTTCGAACCCAGCGAAGATTGCCTCCAAGATAGGACGCGAGCGGCCGCGCTGAGCCGCCATAGGCGAGGAAGAAACGCCACGAGGCGAGCCTTTCCTCCTTTCCGGCTTGTGCGAGCCGGTACGGTGCTGCTTGAATGTGTTGCCGTCGCGTGCTGCGGGACGATTTGCAGATGTTTCTGGTCGCTCTCCGAGAAATTTACGCGATGTCAGTTGATACAAGCTCTTCGGAGAACCACAGTGTAGCCGTTCGGTGCAGCGGCAACTACAGTATGCTGTAATCTCTCTTGGCTGCGCAAACATGCAATGTGCATCAGCAGCCGCGGTGTGTGTATGCGTTGTGAACTATTTTGGCTGTATCGGTTTTCACTCGACTAAGAGAACCGGCGTCTGTGGTGGATTGGGAGCGTGAATTGTCTTCTCGCTGGTCGTTTGGCGTGGGAACCAAAACATAAGCTCGTGTACGGCCAACGCAATGAAAGCCCGCAACATATCTAACTGCCAGTCGTTATAAAATATTTCCTTCAGCCACCTGCATAGTTCTCAAGCATTTCAAGTCTAGTAGACTTGAAATCACTACGCTGTGTCTGCGCTAGTCTCCTTCCTGTATGAGGCCGATGGCGTTGCTCAACAAAGCGATCACTGCGGTTGATAAACCAGCGTGATACATATAAGCTTTGTGCTTCGTTATTGCCTTTTCTGGTCTGTAAAGTAATAATATCCGAAACGGATCGCATAAAAATAATCCGACGGCTATTTCTGAGGACAAAATTACCATAAGGCGGACGGGTGAGTGCGCCGTGTAGAGGACGGAACGAACAATACCGAACAAAAACAATCGGTTCTCATACACTACCTTTTAAAAAAATAAAACAAGAAAACGGGTTAACGCCGCAATAACACCACGCATGGTCATACTGCATGCTTGGACCATGCGCTACATCAAACAATTAGATCTTATAGCCCCGCAAATACCACTGCTTCGGATGCTCGCGCAGTCCGCAGACAGTCGCTCGACCACTCGAGTGCGATTCACACTGTACTCTATGCTGATATTGCTAACCAAGACTATTTTATTCATGGGCGGAAACGTCGTCCAACAAACGGGGCAGTCGCGCAGTGTATCTACAGGTAACATTTTGAACGCTTGTCAAACAGCCCAACTTATTCCGTAACGGAACGGTACCCACACTGTTGGGATCATCATATGTTTCGAACTACTCATTGCTGCTAAATCACAGCTTAGGACTACAGCGAAAATGCTGCAGTAAGGCCACATTAGCTAAACGAGCTTTCAGAAATAAATAACTGATCGCCGAGGCTGATTGTAGGCTCAAACACGCGCGCACACATCGCGCTGAGTGCTCCGTTCGCCTCCACGCCGCAGAAAATCCAGCCATGCTGACTTAAGCAATTCCAGTACGTCCAACAGAACCGTTTCCCACGCAGAAGACGTCACGTGAAAAGAAACAGACCACGCGACGCGAAACTAACCACCAGAAACTGCCTGGCATACAGTATGAAGCACTCGCCAAAGCCAGCTTGCCTAGTACCAATAGATGGCGCCACTGCCTACGCAATTTGGGGGCGCCCATGAAAAAAACGGTCTATATAAGAGAAGATGTGCGCTGACCTGCCCCCCCCCCCCCCCCCCCTTCCTTGCACGCGTGAGAAGACGGCGCGCACCATCCCCGCCTTCCTCCCTTGCGAGCGCGAGAAGTTACCGCCGCATCAAGCCACCATCCTTCTCGGCTCACCCTCGCAAGCTTTCGCTCCCACCTATATATACAGCACACGGCACGCAGCCGCGTTGTTGTCGCACTTGGACTTTACGCTGAACATCACGGCGACTGCGACGGCGGAAATTCGCCTGGAGTGTGCATAATAAAATAAGTGCACTATGACGAGCTGCAGCCGGATCGCAAGCAAAGTCGGCCGTGACTGCGGCGGTCAGCGAGCCTGGTCTACCGTCTCGATCGGCCGTACTTCGAAGGGGCCGAAATGCATACAGGCCGTGTACCGTGAATTGAGTGCGTGTTAAAAAGCCCCAGATAGTCAAAATTAATCCGGAGTATCCCTCTACTACGTGCGTCATAATCAAATCGTGGTTTCGGCACAAACGTTGTCGCAGTTTCACCTGAAAGGCGAAGCATCAATTGCGATAGCAAATTTGTAGAGAGCCATACGGAGTAATGATAGTAGCTTTATCAGCTGTATAAACTTGGACATGCAGCAGCACCGGCAACACGCAGAACTGTTGTCGACGCCGTCGGCGTTTTGCCCGCGTTCGCTCAAAATGCGTGCAGCGTTTGTGACTGTTGCCGGAGCCTCTGATATAAATAGGCACTTGGTGCCGCAGCTAAACGTCGCCTCCCGTTTGCTCTACATATATGGTGATTGTAAAGAAGGAAAAAGACGCCTACTTCTGCAGCCCTTAAGGAGCACGGCGCAGAACGCGCGTTTGTTCTCTGCCGTGAGTTCACTCCCCGTGAAAGCGCGCGTCCATCGCACCCTTTCACTCGCACATACAGCGTTCGGCAAGCGGCGACGATTTCATCTCCATTGACGTCATACGGAACCTCACGGCGACGGCGACGCCGACGGCAGAAATCTGCTTTTGAGTGTCCATATAATTGCTATCGCAATAAAAACCCCCAGAACAAAATAAAAGAGCCTTCCGAGCGAGCAAGCGGCGGCGATGAATGTGGGCGAGGCCTACGCGATGGCGCTATATAGTGTCTAGAATATATCGACGGCGTCCACCATTGTTTGCAAACATGTTGTAGGTCTATTCAACCGTAAATGGTAGCAGACTGGGCCAGCGTCTCGTAGATCTCCCTGCGCTTTTTCATTCCACTTTTTTCATCCCGCCTCTGAATGCGAAATTAGCTCACCGAGTGCCAAATTTGATGGTGAGTATCAGGGAACAGAAGCGCTCTGCAACTGTCGAAGAAAATGGGGTTGTCTTTGTATGAGAGTGCATGTCTTCAAGTTTTTATATAAACACCATAATAACAAAACTTGAAAAAAAGACTAATGAACATTTTTTTTATTTATTGTACTGCTCGGAGACACTGCGTCCGCCAAAACACACAAACCGCCGGCGAAAGCATCCTTTGAGCTTAACGTAGCCTATAATAAATTGAAACTACAGATGCTCACGTTAAACAGGGCCTTCGATGTTAAGCCATCTGTAGTTTCAATTGCCATGCATGGAAGCCGCAAAATAACGCAGTGGATAGCGCGTCCGACTCCTAACTGCGCATTGCCACAGTCGCACCAGTTTCCGCCGAGACAACACTACGGGTGCATGTTTCTCATCCCCGTATACTGTGAAAGCATCTGCCATGCTATCAGCCCTAGTTTAACACCACGCCCACAGTTCGAGCCAGTCTCCTCGTGATCTTCTACTATCCCGCCTTCAAGCGTATCGGCATTTACTTTTCCCAATTTTATCCATAACAACATTAAAACAAATGTACCACTTCTCATTTAAAAAGAAAGCACCACGAAAAACGCTCGTGTCATCCATTCTTAAGCTTTCGTCATTTTTTTTACGAGTTTCAGTTGTTTTACATCGTGCGTTCTTACCAACTCACGTATTCCTGCTGTACCTCGGTCGCCTTAAGCGAAAAGAAGAATGACATCAAACGCTGGCAGTGCAATGTCCTAATGTAAGCAGTCTCAAAACAAGCCAGCCGGCCGCTCGGAGCAAAAGTGATAAAATTTCTGGCACCTCAAACTTGTTCTCCCTACGAATGCCGCATTCTGAATTGGCCCGACAGCTTTCTTTCTTTTTCTTCTTTTTTTTTTTTCTGCCGCTCCCACTGTTCATTATTCCTGAGTCACGCTTACCACGTATTTTCTCACTACATAGCACTTTGCGCTACGTGTTCTTCGAGATTACGTTGATAACGTTTACTCAACCACGACGATCAATCAACGATGTAACCTCGAAGGTAGACCAATGTTTTGTTTGGGGCACTCGTGCCTCGAAAAAGTTAAGTGGGTCGGAATGCTCAAAACAATAACAAGCTGATAACGTGTGCGTATATTTCTTAACCTTCGCTTTTCTTTCCTGTAAGTATTTACAAAACGCAAAGAAAAGATAATACGAATTCCTCCCTATTCAACTTCTTGTAAAATGCAGAGAGGATAGCGAACGCAAATTAGCCGCAGTAGAGGCAGGAAGACGGCTCGAATAACGAAGACGGAATGAAAAAAAAAAAAAAAAAGAAAGCAAAAACAAAACTCACAGTCATAAATCTAATATAAACCCCATACACCTATTAAGACACCTCAAGGGCTAAGTAATTGGAGCTGTTATGATAATAACTACCTGAGCCAGTAATTCATCACGCCCGTTTGCAAGACGTCGACATTGAGGTAAGGCTCGACCAAGGACGTTTCCAGGCCAAGAAGTAATAACATATAAATCGTTTAAAGGACTATGGTAGGCAGGTGTTGCAGCAATTACGCTGATTCATGTCCCACATGCAGCGCAAGACACGGTCGCTCAATATTGCCCAAGTAAACGGTCGCTCAATTTAAAAACTAACGCAGAAGAACAAAGGCATCTGCGCCAGAAAGAAACCAACGGTATCGCATAAGTACTTGTGCACTCTCTTCGCTAAGATTTCTCATTCTGCATAAATAATGCATAATCAGATGTAAAGAACCAGCTTTACAATTTAATTTATTTACCTTTAATTACAGGCTTGGTAACCACGGTATTGGTTAGAAAGTTGTCAGGGAGCGCTGAGAAAGTGAAGTGAATGTTTCCGACACTAGCGTGCTGGTATTGCTCTGTCACTCTGTTTTTCTTTTTTTGTCTTTCACGGGCTTACTTGTCGTTTGAAGCAAAACGAGCGGATAAGTTAGGTTGTCGAAACAGCTTAAATCTTGAGCTTTTGCCGCCCTCTCCAATTGCATAGGGCGCAGCAAAGAAATTATTCAGTTCTTTTTTTTCTTTCTTTTTTTTTTCGTAACTTCCGTGTTCTACAAAAAGAGAGAAAGTAAGACATCCCATGGTGGCTGCCTTACACTGCTGGAAGCGGAAGGCTAGAAAAAATGGGAAGAAAGGAAGACAAGCTATGGAGAGAGAGAGAGAGAGAGAGAGAAATAAACGGAATTGGAAAGGCAGGGAGGAGAGAATCTGATAGCACAAGCACGAGGAAGGCAACTAACAACGACTACAGTCTTTCATACAATACCATTGCATCGAAAAAAAAAACGAAAAAAAAAACACTAGTGCTTTTAAAGTAACTCTCAGGCTTACGTTGGCTGGGACGAATAATTTTGTTTTCCTTAAGAGGACGGTTGTCTGTGTGTGCGCGTGCGTGTGTGTGTGAAGAAATATAAACGAAATATGAAAAATGGAATATGACAAACACAATATGAAAATATAAGCGCAATTGTGTCTGTGTTCAGGTTGATTGCTGTTGAAGGTGAACCCGTTCTGCGTCGAGGTTATTTTACACTCGGTACGGGTCTCCTGTGCACATGGCCGACAGCGTCCGACTGCACAGCTGCTACGTAGCGCCCGACGCAGGTCTGCTGCACGACCGTACTGCCTGCTGTCGCCTCCGAAATACATGCGGAGACACCCGACATCTCCCAGACTGCGTCGCGCACGCAACAAGCCCCACAAAAACTGCCATTCATGGCAGCCGCAAAATAACGCAGTCGTTAGCACGTCCGACTTCTAACTGCGCATTGCCACAGTCCCACCAGTTGCCGCCGAGACAACACCACGGGTGCATGTTTTTCATCCCCGTACTGTGAAGGCCTAAAGCCTAAGCTAAAGGCTTCCTAAATCCATCCCTAAAGCTACAAGTGCAATCAAATATTTCCCGCTCTGAGACGACAGTATTATGCCGCCTCTGGGTCGAGGTGGCATTTGCAAAGGCCTGCTCGTTCGGCATTGGAATTGGGGATACACCCATGGGCGACTCTTGGGGAACTATAGCAACAAATGAACACGTCTTATGTCTCTGTGCCGAGTACGACGTCGAGCGTGAATCTCTCCGGACAGCATTGAACCATTTTCGGTAATGAAGGTCCTTGGACCATGGCCGCACGCGTCGATGCCACAAAAAAGCCACAAAAGCGTTGTTGCAGTGCCTGAAGTCGACAAGTCTTGGCTACCGTGTGTAGACTCGGTGCGAATTTTCAAATGTGTGCGAAACTGTGCTCTCTCTATCTCCTCTCTCTTTTCATCCCTATACTCCCTTCCCCCAGTGCAGGGTAGCAAACCGGACGCGCGTCTGGTTAACCTCCCTGCCTTTCCTCTCTCTTCTCTCTCTCTGACTAGGTCGATGAGGGCGACGGCAGCGGCACGAAGACAGCGTTTCTGTTACGTGCTACGATTCATCGGACGAGGAATGCCGCACGGAAAACGGGCTTTGAAAAAAAAAAGAAGAAGAAGACAAAGAATATTTAGCCGTCATTCCTGAAACAGCCGTATACTCATCGCATTTCTTCTGCAAGAATTGCCGTCGCTAGCACATTACCGGGATAAGCCGGATCCATGAAAGGAAACGACGCCCAGAGGGGCAGCTGCACAAATACGAAGGAAGAGAAAAGACGAGAAAGTGGGCCATGCCCGCGAAGGCGTAAAGTGGGACGGTATGTGCCGAATAACGAGCTACAGAGCGTTTGCATGCGGGTCTCCCTTCTTGTGGCTATTATTTACGTCAAAACCAAACTACGATGCAAATGGACGAGCGGTTCTCCAGCGTCTCCCTTGAGCAGCAGTCAGGCTTCAACCAGCGCAGTTTACCGCCCTAGCTTCCTACGCTCGCGCTCACCTACATTGTCGTCTCAACACTTCTTCAGAGCTAAAATTCAATCCCATATATTTACCTGCTGTCATTATATAGGACTTGGATTCCGCGAAGGCCTATACGCGATAGCAAACATCTGTTGTCCTTCTTCTACTCGCAGCAACTATATGCAAGACAGAGTTAATACAAAACTTAGTCATCTGGATAGCCATCCGTACACGCAGTTTCGAGCTCCCCAGCTTGGCTGCCATTAACTCTATCAATCAGTGCGTGTATTTGTCGTCTGAGTGTGTGAGTTTTCAGCCTTTTAAACGTGAATGCCATATTTTTCACCATGCCAGGCCTTAGGCCAGACAAACAGCTGCATGCTTTTCATTAAAGTCAGCATCTCTCGTCTTTCTCACACCTTACGCACTGCGCACTCTTGAGTGCACCTTCGTGCGTTTTCTCACTTGTTTCCCTCTACGCGCTTGTGCTGAAATTCCTTACAAATGCGGTACTTGCCCTTTTTTGCAGTCATGAGTACGTTCTTTTTTTCCTTCTTTATTTCTTTCTGTAAAGTGCCTTTTCGGTATCCTGCAACAGTTACTAGCGTTTTGTGCGCGTCTTCCGTAGATGTTTTTTTTTTTTTTCACCACGTAGATTAACCACATGCGTTGGACTTATTGATCGCTTTCTGTCACCCTTCATTGCGACCGCACCCAAGCCTCGTGTGAGCTTCGAGATAAGTGCTTACAAAGAGCATTGTCGCCATTGCATTGAGCAGTACCAAAGGCTTCAAAGGGTGTTGGAGCGCAATGTTAAGAGAGAGCGCCCTAAAAGACACAGTCCAATCGTGTAGTGAATCCAGGAAAACGAAAAGTGGTACAGCCATTGGATGGGAGACGAGGTGGACGAGGCTTCGAGTCCGCGATTTCACCGCTCGCACACAAGCGCAAAATCGAACACATCACACAATCAGCGTCACGGATGTGTCATCCACGTGGTTTTCCCCCTTCTTGTAAGTCCTCTCATCGCGCTGGCAATTTCCTTAGGTGAAATAATACTACTGATGTCAAATGTACCGTCCCTTTACGGCGCGAATGTGTGGCATGTGCACAGGAAGGGGTGTAAGGGATGCGTCGGCGTCGGTCGGGTTTCTATCGGAATCGAGCGCTGCCAGGCGCATCTAAAGGCGAGAGAGAAAGAGATAGAGAGAGGGGGGGAGGCGCAGTCTCGGCACTACAAACGGAGGGGGGGGGGGGGGGGCTCATGGCAAGACAAGCACAGAAGGTGGCGCACATTCGCCAGTGTTCGCAAACGCCACGCGTGACCCAGCCAGGCGAAAGAAAGCGCAGCTTAGTGGCTCCTACAAGGGGGGCCGCGCTCGTAGAGGCCGACAGGTGAAAGATGGCAGGCGGCGAATTCCTCGGGCGGCGGCTGCGCACGGTTCGAGCGCGCACTCCTCAGCATCCGCATAACACAGCTCTAGCAGCCAGTAGCTGATCCCTTCCCATCCAGTCCGTCCCCCACGCCTCAAGCTCTCACCGCCGCTGTTTTCCCTGAACTCTCTTCTTATACGTGCTCTCACTTGACTTCGCGCTTTGTATTTTGTCGTTCTTGTTTTATCGCACGTCGTTGATTGTGGAATTATTCGCGTGTAGTGTGTCCACGTGCGATACGTGCAGCGATAGAGACAAAACAAACACAAGAAACAGTAAAGAAAAGTGCGCTCTGCAATCACGGCGCGCGGGTAAAAGATGAAAAAGTTATTCCTTTTCTCTCTCTCTCTCTTGTTTACGTCAAAGCGCCTCGACCAGGTTACCGACACACAAGCAGCGCAGTAAGAGGGCCAGACAAAGTATGTACCGGGGACGACATATCGATCAAGGGTGATGATGTGGCGGCCTCTTTCTTTCTCCATCTCGGCCGTGACGCACATCCGCGGTTGTTACTGCCTCTAAATCATGCCACCTCGAAAAAGCAGCGACGTCTCGCCCACATCGCGAGATCGCTAAGCATTACTTTCGTGAGCGCCGCAGCCTTTATTTGAACTAAAATTCACTCGCCACAGCAGGCGCGCATCACTCAGTTCGCGGAACAAATTTCCGCTCCCACGCACCCGTTCGCGCCGACGGGCTGCATTGCGAACAGGTGAAAACATCTCTGCTGATTTCAGGGAAGAAAAAAAAAAGTTGTGACCGCAACAGAGCTTTTACTTACCTTTCTTTGCGTATTTTTGCTTTCTTTTTGTTCTTACCGTCCGAAACACAGAAAGCTAATGGGGCGGAAACAAGGCACCACGGCGGCTAACACCATCGCCACGGCTGGTTACGCGCGCCACCTGCGGCCACTCTCGCAGGCTCCCGGTTTCTTGTTGTTTTTTTATTACTATTTTTTACTCCTTCCTTATGCACCCTCATGCCTCATTTCTTCCGATTCTGACGATAAAACCACACCACCCCCCTACCTCCGGTGGTTATTCCGTGAAAATCGTTTCACTTCCGTCGTTCCGCTCTACAGGGGAACGACACGACGCTTGGTCTTATTCGTACCTTGTGTTGGGATTCTTTCATACGATATGATATTGCTCAAGTCCTCACGGTTTGCGGTCAACTAGAACGATTATGCCTCACGAGAAAGTCACGACAAGCCGACAAGGAAGAATGTACAAGCCAGCCCAGTTATAACGAAATCACTTTATTGGAATTGTCATTTTCTAAAAAGTTCTTCCTGGCTTGGTCTGCAGCGCATGCGTGTTTAACGACGAATTAAAGTGAAGTGGTGCCGTACTCCGCTTAGTGCGAAGTGCAAGCCGGTAAATCCGCACGGGATAGCTATGCGCAGCATAGACGGTGACCCTTTGTTTTTCGTCGTATCAATATGGCAAATGACAAATATGAAATGACAAATTTTGCGATTATCCCCTTTCAAACGGCGTGGCGGCTGCTGTCACCAAAATATTTATATTTGCTTTTTTTATGGCATTTATTGACGGTTCTCAAGATTTATGGTTCGTGCTAAGAAACAGTCGTATCTTAGAACAGTTTACTGCCCTAAAGAAGTAACGTTCTTTTTTCCTTCTGTGTATTCGCCACGTGTACGCCCGCAATCTTTTAGCCGTCTATTATTATTATTCACTACCAGATTTACTCACTTCACCTCTACTATCTTTAAATCCCGAGGCTTCTAGAAGTGGCAGGGTAACTATGCATTCATTTACGTCGGGACGGATACTGTGACATGCTAGGGAAAAACGTTCAACGGTTTCAGCGCTAGTTCCACAATCTATGCATCAACAGTCCACATCGGCAAATTTTCTCCTATAAAACACGTTCTAAAAAGACCATTTCAGCGAAGTTAAATGAGAACAGTGCTGCCAAGGCCACTTTGCCACGTGCCGACAGATCATCAGGACAATGACAATCATTGTCCTGATTATACTGATGACCGACAAGCGAGGCAGCTGTTTATGCCGTGAGTAGAATTCGGCGCATAACAGTAACGACTCCGCACACGATGGGTTCTGTCGCTTAGGTGTGCCAGAGTCAGAAGCTATACGAAGTGTTCAAATAAAGAAAAACAAAAGAGCGCTGGCAGGAGGGAGGATATGTTCTTCCTGGGGTTTTACGTGCCAAAACAAGTTCTGATTATGAGGCACGCCGTAGTGGAGGGCTCCGGAATCATTTTGACCACCTGGAGTTCTTTAACGTGCACTACAACGCAAGCACACGGGCGTTTTTGCATTTCACCTCCATCGAAATGCGGCCGCCGCGGGCGGGATTCGATCCCGCGATCTGGGAGGGAGCATATGTCACGCAATGTTTGTCACGGCCATGCACCGCACCATGGACAAGCGCCGGCATGTAGTGGCTGGACATTTCCGAATCAAGAAACGGAACAAAAAGATGGAGGCTCCCACTCTTGGGAAAGAGAAAGCGTTATGCAGATAATGATGACCGCAGTGACTGACAATTAATGGGCCCCGCCATTCTCGCTTCATCGTCTTTCCGACGCAAAGAGCTGGCGACGAAACCAGCGTAACCTGAAGATAATTGACAGCGATTATGTGCCGCGTCATCGCCTCTTCGACAACCCAGAGCTGACAAACAAGATGAGTTCTGGGATCCCAAACTGCCAACGTCGACGACTTCGCGTCGCCCCATGCATGTTTCACATGCAATTGTCTCCTCATTGCATCGAGGGCGGGTCGAAGGTTGAAGACCAGAGGCGGAGTCCGGCGGGTGTGGTGCAGCGCCATGGGTGGGATTTTGCGGACTGAGCGAAAAATTCCAGTGGCTGAGAGAAGGACGTTGAATTCCCTCGTCGAGAGAAAGAAGGAAATGAAGTGCTTAAAAAGCGGAGCTTGAGTGTTGTCGGAGTGCTCGGGCATGTAAAGACATTGACATGTAGTGAGCTCCAAGAATCATGGAGCCCGTTTTGTGAACCATCATAACGTAAGTTTTTACATAAGACTTGATTTTCTCATCGCTCGGACGTCGTTCTAGGCCTCTTTTTTGCACCGGAACCTGGCACGGGACCAGCCATAGAACCTTCGTGGCCACTCGGACCGCCGACTTCACAACAACGTACATGCCGCTGGCTTACAGTTCCAGGTGGCCTGAGTTGTAAATAAATAATAGGAACAATTGTGTCAATATGCCAAATTAAAAAAAAAGAAAATATTTGTTTGCGCATTTCGAACGACTGCTTGCAGTGTCGTATCGTTTACCTCTGCGCTTTCTATCCTTAAGACGAAACTATACAGCGGTAGATACGAAACTTGGGCAACTACCACAAAATTCCCTTTACAAAACGTTCAATACCAAGTGAGAGAACAGGCTTTGCGTAATAACGAAAACTAGCGCCAAGGTACACAAGAGGCCAACAATGATGCACGATACAACTGCTAAGTATAGTACATCAAGCAGTCAAGCAGTCGATGCTCCGTCGAATGCACGCAACTGCAGGCTCGCGCTCATTTCTTACAGCTCGCCCATATCGCAGAGTCTCGACCCATTGTGAACGCGTCGCGTGATCAGTAGGTGCTTTAAACCTTTTCGATCACCGGAATCTTATTTGCGAGAACAAACGTTTCATGCGCATATATACTAGTGTTTGAACCCTTTGAGCCCACTGCATGCGCCCGTTCCTTATACTTGCAAACTATACACTCTTACTTCACAGCCGCCTAAGGTCCCCACTTCTCAGGTTTCAAAATGTGTGCGTCGGTTTTTGACTGTATCTACATAAGCTCTGGAACGCAATATTCGCGAACTGTAAACATACAAAAGTTTCGCTGACGTATATCTCAGGCACCCTCATGGCGTGTGCTGACAGCGCGAGTGAGAAATCGTGCTTCCAAATTTGCATTTTTTAAGTACGCTAGCCCTCGTAATGTATGCGGCACCACTGGTAAGTACTTTTCTTCTTACTGCCCCCTACAGCGAGCTCAACTCTGTAACTTACAAAGGGTTCCATAAACCTGCACGTGGGAAAAGGCTATGCATAGAGCTCGAAGAAAACCACGTTTCCTTAAGTTCCGAATAAACCGTCATAGCCGCATGCACAACTCAGCTTCCTCAACTAATATTTTTGGATAGCCGTCTGTCTAGCTAGTAGTCAAACTGTGTTTACTTTGGCAGCAACCACAAAAAGGCGCAGTTTCGCCCTTCGGGCGAATCATTGGCTATGATGCATGTAAGATATTAGAGCATTGCACGAATTAAGACTAGGAGCTTTATGGACAGTACAAAGTGCAGAAACATTTGAAAACCAACTAAACACGCGACGCGCCCAAGGACATACATCAAGAGAGTTCAGAGAATGACAGCGAGCGCTCGTGGTCACAATTAACGCTGGCGTGGTGAGGAGCGCCGGCTCCCATAGCGAGCGTTTCGTGCTGCCGCTGCCTTTACCACACTGTACCGTGCCTCAAAAACCATAACTACGCAGATCACATAACCTCGAACACTAGTCACGCTGTCGGCTTCTCCTGCTCGCCCTCCAGCAAGTCACATGACCTGCACCACTCGGCAGGTCACGTATGTGCCGTCGCACCCGAGACAGCACGGCGGCGATTGCGCGGGAGCGCCTCGAGTGTCCGTATAATTGCAATAAAACAATCTTAATTTTGACCGTGACGTAAAAGAAATAATACATAGCCAAGCAAACAACTTATACTGGTGGCCAACGATAGGTTGCCTAAGTGCTGCGATAAAGGCTTTATTCCAGGCAAGGACCTGAGATATCTGTGCACTCAAACGTGGCAGCTGAACATAGCTGAACATAGCTTGTGTGGCTTTGTTTAATAAATGAGCAAGATAGAGGCTTCGCTCCACGTACTCATGCAGCCTCACAAAAAACTAGGACCCGAATTCACAAAAACTCCTTACGCTAGAATTTTTCGTAAGAAAGAATTTCAGCCAATCCAGATGCCAGACATATCATTGGCGAAGGCGGTCAGCCAATGGCAAAGCCAACTTACGAAAAAAAAAAAAAAGCTTTGTGAATCTGGCCCTAGCTATGCCCGCATTAACAAGAAAGTTCTTACGCAAAAACTGTTTATAAAAGCAGATGCCAACCAATCCTGATGCAGAACATATCATTAACGAAGGTGGCCGGCTACTGGCGAAGAGCACTTACGAACAAATATATTTGTTAATTCGACCCCTTTAGTCCGGCCAGACATCAGAGTAGAGAATCAAGTTTCCCTTAAATACCGACTTCATAATTAATAAACGTTTTGAGACAGTAGAGGTACTAACAATGTGACAGAGTTCTTCAGCGTAACACTAACGCAACTTAATGCATAACAGTGTAACAGACTAAAAGGCAACACACTAGAAGGCCGCACACGAGACAATTCCATCTTATGGAAAACAAACTGTTTTCATCGAGTGCGTCGTGTTTATGAACACATCGAAATGCCTTTGCTGAATTTAACTCACTTCAACGCGAGAGGTGCGGCCTATAGCTTTTACTATATACCATTCAAGGTATAGTGCCAGTGGCTGCGACGCCCTGCCGCAGTGGACGAGGTCACCGGTTCGATTCCTAGCAGCAGTGGCCTCTTTTCGAAAAAGGACGGTGTTAGGTGGTCGTGAAAGGTCCTCATGGCTGACGCCATTTATGTATTCTTTTTGCTCAATTGAAATGCTTGTACACTTGTCTTTTTTGGAGGCACTGCCTTGAGGTGGCTTATTCTTTTGTCGCTTTCTGTACTTACAGATGTGTTGTCTTTTGATGGCGTGCTGTTGGCTCGCATCCGAATTGCTTCACGGTAGCGCCTGCGGAGTGTGCTTTCCGGGAACGGTGACGAGCCGCGCTCCAGCGGAGAGGGAGCGGCGGAAGTAAAACGCAGTCTCGCAATGTCTCTTAAGAGCACCGCAAGACGTGCAGCGCGCAGCGAGTGGTACATGGAGACCGCGGATGAATGTTTGGGTCAGAGATGAACCGAGGCCGGCAGCTCGAATGACGCCGACCGCCGGTGCAAGTTGCGAGGTCAGGACACAACGATCCCAGTGCTGGCCGGGCGTTACAGAGTATACTCGACTGAGCAGGCAGAGTTGTCTCACACTTCAGTGACAAAGGACCGATTGCCTGCTCGGGGCGACGGACTGCCCCGATGCCCTTGCTCTCATTTTTGTATTCGTTTTTCGTATTTAATAATCGCGATAAAACTTCTCGAGTCTCTGTTTATTATTACACTAAGTTTGGGTATTATAAGCGACGATCGTTGAGCTCCTCGATGCCGAAGTTCGAGAACAGTACAGCAGGTCAAGAAGAACCGAAAACAAGCACCATAAACAGCAAGAAAAAGATCACCAGCCTTTCCCCTATCGAGAAAATGGGGGTAAGCGAAGCTTGTCGTGTGTGTACCTGACCTACGACTTTCCCATAGTTACGAGGCGTGCACCACCTTTGTCGGGTTCCTGGAGGGAAAGACGACGCTGTCGCTGGCGTTCCGCTTTATTTGCCATTAAACTCAGGGCCGGCGGCTCTTCGCTGACGTTTGTAATGTCCCTATATAAGAAAAGTACCGCCATCCTTTGATCAACGCCGCTTTTCTCTCTCTCTCTCTCTCTCTCTCCTGTATCTCCGATTGGACGATGATAGCGCGCGCTTTCACTTCTTTAGTTTTTGTTGTTGTTTTTTTCGCCTCAGAGCCATGTTGAAAGTCCTCTGCGCAGCCGCAGTCGCCGGCGGCGACAGCGGCGTGCGCCCGGCCTGAAAGCTTCAACGTGGACTTTCTAGGTGCGCCACCATCGACTTGCTTTCGCAAGCAAAAAGTAAAGAAAAAAACAAGCGCTTTAGGAGAGGAGACAGCGGAGGAGAGAGTAGATGGCGGTACTTTTCTTATATAGGGACTTCAGACGTTTGGCCTCAACATCGCGTTCCCGCAACTCGGGGTCCGCGGCTTTCGCTGACGTTTCTCTGGGCTTCGGAAGCCCTCACGCTAGATTCGGCACGTCGACGACGAGCCCTTTCCCGAGCGAGTTCGCGGCGCCGTTGCTCAAACGCAGCCTGCTGCTCGGCTAAACGCACCACGCCCGGCCGTCCCATCCGGGCGTCGAAACTGATCTGAGGCGAGGCAAGTCTGGCGGAGCACGCGCCAACCCCCTTTCCTTTCCTTCCCTTTTCCTCCCCGCGACACACCAAACGGCCCTGATTGGTCGCGCGCGTCACGTTCACCGCCCATGCACCCTGTACAGATTGCAAACCAGCGGAGCTGAAATGTACGGCCCCGTATGAGCCACACGTGATTTATTTATTTCCTTTTCTCTCTCTCTTTCTGTCTGTCTGTCTTCTTTCCTTCTTTCTTTTTTGGCCCTGGCTCGTACCCGCATTCCCTGGCGCATACCGGCATATCCAATGCGGGTATGCGCCACACGTGATTTTATTATCGTTAATCGTGACGTAATTTACTGACGAGCCTGTGATGTTTTTTATGTCATGACCTATCAGACATGCTAGTCATACATTCGTACCTTTCCATGCCAACTTTGGTATATACCAAGAGAACGAGACGCGAGTTTTCGACAGGTTTTCGATAAGGTTTTAGCGCGACACCACCATCATCACCGCCGCCGACACTTGTGAGGCAATGCAAGTTCCGCTTGACAAACAACACAGATAGAAAAAAACTTACTGGCGGCAAGTAAAAGCGCTCCTGTATACATTGCTTTGAGATCCCGTTGAAGAGCCCTATAGGTGGTAAAAATTAATCAGGAGCCTCCCCCACACTACGGCGTTTCTTAAAGTCAGTGTGTTCCTTTGGGAAGTTAAACCCGGTCAATGAATCAATCGATATCAATTTTCCTGTCGGTAATACGTTATACTTGCAATACGTTCAACATAATGGACAAGTTCTTTGACGCAGCTGCCTACCCAAAAAAAGTACAGCGCCTTGCCCATAAACGCGCTCACGTTGTGATTTACGACACGGCTCGCGAGCTGAGAAGGCATATGCGTCAATAACAAGATACCTTTCGCCGGCTCCGTTGCAACATTCCCGCAGACGATGACGCACGCTGTTGGCATGCGTGGTCGGTCAGACCAATGACCGTTCGGCATTCCGTCTACGCAACCTTTATATATCATCGTGCGCAATATATTTGTGTCTGTTTCAGCGGTCGGTGTAGCGAAGGCACGCCAACGAAAGGGTTTTCTAAAGCGTTTAAATAACAGACTACCTTTTCGGGAGCGGTGAAGCAGCTTGCTTTTTTTTTTTCATTACTGAGACAGCTAGCAAGGTTAATGCATTGCTGTGTTGCTCAGGAAATGCGTTATGAGTAAACATCCATCGTAATGACAGGTCTCGAGCCGTGTAATCAGTTTCAGGTGTTTTTTTATTTGTGCGCTTTGAAGAAGAATTATGCAAATAACCATAAACGATTCTCCAGCGATTTCTATACGCTAAACACGGAGAAAAGATTGCTTATGTCGATCTTTAGTCTTATGTATACGAGTCTCAAGAGGCTCTGGTGTTTTTTCGTCGTAATCAGCAAACGCAATCTGCACGTTTTTTATGGCCACGTGAGTTGCAGCCACACGTTCTATTGTGAGAAATCACCAAAAAAGGGACACGGTAAAAGGAATTAATTATAATTTATTCTGGCTAAATTGGAGCCTTTATTACAGTTGAATAACAGGACGTCACAGGAATCCAATAGAGTTACTTTTCAAAAGGACAGAAGGACGCAATGAGCCTGGTCGCGTTCGAGACGCACAGCCACCAGAGTATAGATATTTATCACGGTAGTGCAGGACAAACCTATAGCAGAAGACCGACTCTCGCGAGCGCTGTACGCTGTGCAAGGAAGTCATGGTGTCGAATATCAAATCATCAAGAGAGTCATCGGGTCCCTTTCCCACGCGCCCCTTTACTTGCCACGTATGAGTGTAAGCTGTTAGATTCACTTCTTTGTAGTCTACGGAAGGCAGCAAAGGAGCCAGTAAAGGTGATAATGTTCGATGCAGTTACATCTTGTTGTACGAAATGGGGTGCAACATCAACCACTGCCAGCGCGAAAGTTGTTGATGAGGCTGCATACGGCACATGAAATCCCCCGTCAGATTTCAGTCGAACATCAGAAGAAATCTGCAGCACAGATGCGTCTCTGAACACTTCGAAAACATCAGGCAATTTTCCGAACAAGCCTGGCGGGGCCAAATAGCATGGTACAGAAACATTGAGTTACACCTTTTTTGCACGTGCATTTCGGGAAAGCAGAAACAAATGGGGAATGCAAATGTGCTAGCCTATTTCGGGTGCTTAAGTGAAGTGACAACGTGGGAATCGCCAACATTGGTTTTAACAATGTCGGCATTTTCCCCATGCGGCAGTAAGGTCGGCGAGTCAGATGATTCAGGGGTCTAATTAACAAAACTTTTCGTAAGTAAGTGCTTTCTTCCAAGGCTGGTCGCCTTTGCTAGTAATATGTCCAGCATTGGTATTGGCTGGAATTAGCTCTAACGAACAATTCTAGCGTAAGAGGATTTTTTTTTCACTTTTTTGTGAATATTGGCCCAGCCAGGAGGGTGCATCCGTCCCGTGCACGGTGCTCACATTCCAAATGATATATAGCTCTCTGGTCAGCTTGCAGACTCCGGAACAATTGATATGCTTGAGTAAGCAGAGGAATAGACAACGACTTACAAGTTACGCCAAGCATCAGCGGCAGAGCAGCACAATGTTCACGTTCTAGTTGTGCCATAAGACTCGTCAGTGAGTACATAACATTTATATGCAATAAACGAGCACATAATGAACAGACAGAATGGTATTCATGACGCAGATTCTGTGCTTCAGACTTCTTCAGCTGCCTGAACACGTTTCATGATATAACCTGGAGATGCTAATAATAAAAAAACGCTTATTCAGGCACTGAGCAGAGCGTGCGGTAAGTACAACGCAGTATGTGAATACTTAGAAAATCCAAAGCTTTGGTACACAAAGTTTATCGGCCGCTGTGGAGTAAAGAATGCGCGATCGACAGGGACTCACGCCTTGCAATAACTCGCTCCCAAAAAGTTTGTGACTGGAACGATGGTGCAATCAACTGGCCCAAAACTGCTTTACATTTAGCACAGCGCTAAATTTTCGGTATCCCGACAGCCTGATGAAAACCAAACGGCAGCGCCAGGCGTCCACGAAATAACGAGACAGATCTCACCATTAAACGTTAAAGGCACAACGTTTGTGATGTTCCAGCGGCAGCGCGGAGCAAATAAATGCGCCGAAGCTGGCGCGAAAGACACGCCCATTGTCGCGTCTTGTAAGACACACGTGTTGACTTGTTAGCGCGCTAGTTTCCCGATCTCAGGCGGCGCACGTAGCAATCGCGCGCGCAAGCCGTGTGGCCAGATTCAACGACCTGGTTGCTGTTCAACAGCAGCGGCAGTTTTCCCAGAACGAACGCGGAGCCGGCCTCATTTGGATGCGGCACACGGATCCCGAAAAAGAAGGGAAGGAAGAAGAGTGAAATGAAGGGGGAATCGGCAGCCCCCCCCCCCCCCCCCCCGAAAAAAAAATATAGAATAGAACGAAGGCGCGCTGCGCGCGAATCCTGCCGTAATGAATGATCTTGCGTGCACTTCTTCTTCCTGGCACGGACAAACTTCCCACCCAACCTGCAAGTGGTCGAAAAAAGATCCGATACGCGGAGCACGGGTTATCGACAAAGCGGTGCCAGCGAACTGGCCGCGCGTGCGATGGAAGCTGTGCGGACGTGATACTCGACGGGCGGCCCCGCTGTTGCGTGCTCCACCTCGGCGGATGATGAAGGCAAGGCATTTCTCCGGGTCGCCGCGGATGACGGGGAAGGAGACAAGGCGCTAGGGCGGGAGCAAGGCAGCGGGCGTTAAAGGCCTCGTTACACGGTACGCTGCTGCAAGGGCAGCGGCACTTCGACAAACTCGGCACATCGACACTTTACTTTCTTTACTTATTTACTGACTTTACTTATTCTTCTCTTATAACTGAAATGAGAATGGCAGGGCAGACGTGTGCAGTAATGAGGAGAGATTAGGTTCAGAACAACCGCGCGTCCAAGGGATGTAGTGGCCGTTCCTACGTGAACGACGTCGCCAAGAGGAAAATGAAGATTGAAACTTTATATGGGAGGAGGAACGAGATCGGCTAGCCGAAAACTGACAGGAAACCATCGAGCATGATCACATAGCTCAAAAGTTCAGACAGAAAAAAGAACGTAAATCACGGAAACAGTGGAAGAAAAAAACTAATTAGTAACAGTGAATCCACATTATGCGACCCCGGGCGGTCGCATAAGAATTTTATTTTCGTTCTAAAAAAGGCAATATAGACTAGAAAATTACGGCTGCATTATTCAAAACAAACGCCAAGCTCGCCTGCACACGTCAGGTCTGCCAGTGTGGGCCACAAGTGTTGAGTCGATCTGTTCACACTCTGTTTAAGTGCGCGCTTACAGTTCTCGCGTCCGTGTTCAAGGCTCATTTACAAGTGGTATATGCGAATGTTTTGCAATGAGCAACGACGTGTAGCTTTCATTTCTGCCGAGGTATTTGAAAACAGTCTTGCACTGTAGGCAAAATGTATTTATTAATGATACCGTCATCATAATAATATTAGAATGATATCGTTACTGATGCCATCGAAATTGACATTAAACTGTCTGAAACGTAAAGCTACAAAGATAAAATTTGTACAGAGCCTCTCATTCGATATGAGCTATGTTTCGAAACCAGGGAGTGTTGAGTTTCCCGTCATGATAACTATAGCATTGTAGAGTTTATAAATTGTGACGTGCGTGTACATACGTGTTTACAATCATTTCATGTGTCTCTATTTCACTCTGCAGATGGCATCACCAGAAGTGTTACACCACAAAACTTTAACTTGCCCCTAACAAAGAAAGCATTTGGAAAACGCCTAATACAGTTTCTCGGATACACACTTTATAATGAGCTTCCGCTTCATATAAAAGAATCTTCTCATTTTCCGTCTGTCATAAGGAGAGAGGAGAAATAATTTATTACAAAGGCAGAGAGATACCTTGTGCATAACACTAGAACAAATTAAGTATTCTAATAAAATATGTACTAGCAATGTCACAAAGAAGGTGCACACATAATTCAGTCTTTGTAGACATCGTTGACATGTTAAAAGGACGCCTTTGTAGTTGTGTAGTTAATTTTGCTCAGTTTTCTTTTCTTTTTTTATACTGCGAAAATTTTTGTTAACGCTCGTGCGATGATTCAATATTTTCGGTTATTTGATTGAATATTAGGCTATTCGATATTCGCTTCGGCTCGAATTTCAGTATTCAATGTATTCAAAACGAACAAATATACGTATTTTTCCGCGTGTAAGCCGCACTCCAATTAAAACACCTCGGAAAGAAACAAAAATCCCCGCGTATAACCCACAGAAATAACTGCATAATGCCCAAATCTTTGTAAAAACGACCTCTTTTGCGGATGCACGAATCGTCCGTGTACTATCTGGCCAGCGGCTCCGTTCCCCCGCTCTTCGGCGACGGTGATGCCGGACAACTTTGCCCTAAAGGTAGTTTCATGGCAGTGGCGTCCGTCCTGCAGTGAAACCGCATCTCGAGGCAAAATTTGCGCTGCCGTGAAGCCACACCTAAAGTCAAAATTCGCATATAAACACAAGTTTAATGCTAATTTTTTAAAATTTTCGTTGCGTGTACGCGCAACAACTATGGTAATGGTAAACTTTAAAACATGTATAACGGACAGCTTCGGCTTTGGTGAGCAAGTTGCATGCAACCACTTATAGCGAAGACAAAGCAAATACGAGTTTGCTTACACTTGCCTGCTGATTTCCGCATATTCTCGATTATCCAAACATGTTATTCGCAGCGGCCGTACGGCCGCTGTGAATGAACTTGCGTCGACGCGGCATTAAACCAAAGCTTTGGTGGCCGACACGCTGCAAAAGCGCGCTGGTTAGGCCTATAGGCAAGGCAGGTGCGGCGGTGGAAGGCGGGAGGTTTGTCGCTCGTCAGTAATCGGGCCCCAGATCAACCACATGGGCTAGACTGAGGAGCACAACAGCGGCGAGCCTGCTTACCACGTTCTTCTGTGCACTTACCGAACGGAACGGATTAAGCTCAAGTGCAGACGGAAAGCATCAAGCTCAATTTGCGCAATACGGCATCAACTGCAGGCGTCGCGTAGTCAAGGTCGCACTTCACAGCATCGCGACGACGCACGGCGGGCGAACGCGAAACGTCCGTGGCCTCCACCACCACGAAGTTTTAGGTAGACTGAAGCACAACGGTGAACAAGAGTCTGTAAAACAAATTTCCTATACTGCCGGAGTTGTAAAAAATTTTTAAACTTGCACTTGTTTTTCATAAGAATATCTGTATAAAGGCACTTCGAGAATAAACTCACCCCAGAGATGAACCTGTTTCCGTTCTTGCAAGTAAAAAAAAACGACATTTCTTAGATTTGTCAACCTCTGGCTCTTAATGTCAAGGTTTTATGCAAAATCCCACAACTATTCAAACTATTCGCTTCGTAATTATTTAACACTGATTACTATTCGCTTCGACTTCGTTTCGACCCAAACAGTTGATATTCGCACAAGCCTATCTTTGTTCAATTTATGTTAATTATCTATTAATTGTAATAGCATTTTTATTGTGCCGATTTGCCTCGTCAAATATTTTTTTCTCACTTACATTCATACAAGTTACATGTATTTAGACTCCCTAATAGCCACTGGCTATGGGTCTATACAGATTTTGTGTATCTTTCATGATATAAAAAGAAATAATAAATTGAATTGAATTGAACTGAAGCTGCTATTGCGACTAAAGAGCTCAAAACGTAAACGAGAGACCCGTAAACGAAAGATGTGTAAACAATAGAATTGTAAATACAGACGCTAAGAACAAACACATGCCTATATTTGAAAATTTCTAAATAACCACTGCATCATATATTATATGCAGTAAGAAAGATGTAAAGAAAAGGTGTAGCTTCGACCCAAACTTACCTATACCATTCAATCAGTCACTAGACTTTGCTGCCTTTAAAGGCGCAAAATTTCAGCGCAGTACGCAACGTATTCCCTACGAAACCATTTCTGCTACCTAGAAGCGCTGGCGCGGATTTTTCCCCTGTAAAGCGTGCTTTGCCTGTAAAGCAGCCGCGCGTTTCAAGAAGCAGCGCATCCTGGGGGGGGGGGGGGGGATAAAAGAGAGGAGGCGAAGGTCGCAGAAAGGCGAAGCACAGACCCGCGCAATCAAGTGACGCGGTACTGGCTGAGCCAACAAGGCAAAGGAGATAAGGGGGACGTAAGAAAAAGGCCGAAAGCCCGGAGTGATCTCTGAGAAACGGCCGCATCGGAACAGCCCCTGCCGGAGATGGAGCATGCTACGGAATTTCAAAATAACACTCTTCAGGGAGGACCCTCGGAGAGCGAGCGAGTGAAATGAACACGCGCTTCCAAAGAAGAGCCAGCTAAAAGAGCCAGCCGCTCGGAAGATCGAGATTATGCGCAACAAAATGGGCGGCGTGTGATCAAGCTGACGCTGAGTCGACGAGCGGCGTTCTCTCTAAACAGCCTTCTTCGTTCCTTTCTTGGAAGCACCCTTCTAATAACATTGCGGCATACTAGAGTCTCAAGATGGTTACTGCACAGTTTCTCAAGCAAAAATATTATGCCTAAAAATCAGGCGGAGCGTAAACTGTTAGCATGAAGACGCTCGCGTTTCTAAGGCAGTTTCTGCACACCGGTTTGAGTTAGACCGTTGAATCACAGACAACAGTTTTCCTGCGACTGATAGTGCGAACCGAAACGCTTACAGGCAGTTATCTGCGCCGTTTTAGCGATATTATTCCTCTTTGCACAATACCAACAACCTGGCCCCGTATTCGCAAAAATGTTTTTATGCGAGAACTGTTGGTAAGAGCAGGTGCCAGTGCAACGTGACCTTGAACATGCTATTAGAGAAACCATTAGCCAATGGCGCTTACGGACGAAAAGCTTTGTGAATTATATCCCTCAACTGCTGCGGGCCTTATCCTGCGGATGGAAAATCAGCGAGAACGGCGAGGAATTTTTATCGTTTCATATATGTTACCGCATGAAAAGTAAGGCGAAAAAAAATGCTGAAGGGTCCTAACGAAGAACCACATCCGTAGCGGAGACATTTTTTTTTTTTTTTGCTTGAAAAGTCATGAGGCCGAATTCACAAAGATTTTCGTTCGTAACAGTAGTTTACCATTGAACGGCCGCTTTCGCTAATATTAAGTTCGACATCACGATTGGATGGCACCTGCTCTGATGAACAGTTCTTGTGTAAGAACTCGTTTTTGTGAATAATATCACAAGTGCTTGTATGATACATGGTGCGAACAGGCGACAGTCTTTTGCATTCAAAGACACGCATGCTAGTGAAAAAGCTACCTTGCAGTCAACACTGTATCCACGAAAACGAGTACATGCTCTACAGTCATCCGATGTTACCCGACTACAAAGAGGCTGACAATGTAAAAGGGACAGGAGAAGAAAAAGAAAGAAACGAAAGAGAATGTGCACTGGACAACACATCGTCGTCCACAGCTGGCTGCGTTGAAGCAAGCGGTTCGTGCTCGCGCTCGGCACACGCTCGCGCCCCTGCTCCCGCGTTCGTCGTCGTCTTCCACAGCTGGCTGCGCTGCCGCTCATCATTCCAGCGTAGAATCTCACTTCTCTTCTGTCGTCGTAATGGGGAGGCCACGTTTACGGGGTTATGAGTCATTGCTTAAGGCAGTATGAGCCCATTAGCGGTGCATCACTGTATGCTCCGCACCTCCCCAGATTTCACGTCAGTGGAGCTGCATTTTAACATTTAAAATCTTACATTTTTTTGCCGTACATGTTGCACAGACAGAAAGAAAGCCAAGCAGTAGTGAAGTCAAATTCGCACAATACGAATGGTAAAAGCACGTGTGTCGACAAATACTACCGTGAACTACGTTACACTAAACAATGGGGTCCTAGTTTCCTAGTATGGGCTCGACACATAAAAAAATGCATCTAGCAATATTTTCACTAGTTGGAGTATGACTTTTTCGTTTTTTGTAGCGTTAGCTACACTGGCCTAGCCAAGCCCGTTTCGCGCGGCACATCAAGAGCCGTGCTGCGCATGCGCAAGGATCAGTGATGTCACACGGCTTGCGCACCGGAGCCACCGGAGCCGGCACCTCTCGCGCACTCCGCCGCCGCCGCGCGCGACTCACCGCCGCCGGTCTGCGCATTCCAGAGGAGTGACGTCGTAGCCGTGGTAGACGCACTGGCGCCGGCGCGCGCTCGCTGCGAAGTCGCCGTCTGACACTGCGCTGGAGCCGCTGCGCTTCTGACTGGCGTTTGCCAGTGTGGTATAGCCATGGAGAAGGAGAGCGCAAATGCTGCTCAACAGCGCAGAAGAACGGAGAAGCTTGACTCATCGGATCCCGAAGTAGTTGCCTGGCAATTAGCGGTTGAGCGTAGGAGACAACCAGGAAAGCTAAGAATAATCAGCTGAACCTTTGCTAACGCTACGTATATCCTGGCATAGCCGAGCTAAGCCACTGCAACTTTTTTTTTTTAACTTCTTCGTCTGTTCACCATATGCAACGTATTTCAGTGCGTCACGTACGTAGATTGTGCGTCGGGACACACTTGAAAAGCGTAAAAAATATTTAAAATGTTTCACAATATCTTTTTTATAGAGTGGAATTTACCGAAGCAACTGCTTGTTTCAATTCACCCGCCATGGCTGCTTAGTGGCTTTAAAGTTGTGCTGCTAATCACGCGGTCGCTGGATCATATCCCGGGCGCAGTAGCCGCATTTCGATGGGGGCGAAATGCAAAAAAAAAAAAAAATTAGCCTAGCTTGCACTGGAGGCGCAATGCTAAAGAGACAGCGGAGCTGATGGGCACCTAGCGAGTCCTGGCTTTTTGGCTAGGCTAAGCACTACCAAGTCATCCCCAGCATTTTCCGTAATTTATTGATGATTTGTCGATTATCGATTAGCTATTGATTGGCTGTCGGTTGGCTATCGATGACTGACTAAGCTTAAGTAGCCCAAACCATGGTTAGCTAGACTTGCCAGGCTCAGCTTCGCTAGTTCACAGGGGTATGCGCCATTGCGTTTGGACCCTTTCTGCACTGCCGCCAGGATCGGCTCACATTTTCTGTTGACGACAGACACATATAACGCTCGGCATAAACAGTTTCGCTGTTAAAAACGCCATTGTACCGTGCATTTGGTGCACGTAAGAGAACCCCAGGTGGTCGAAATTAATCTGGATTCCCCCACTACGGCGTGCCTCCTAATCGCATCGTGGTTTTGGCACGTAAAACTCCAGAATCTAATTTATCTTTATTTCTACGCACGAAGTCTCTCGGCGGTAAGATAATATACGCAAGGTTAAGGAATTTAAATGTACAACAAACAAGACAATAATTTTGTTTTTCCACGAACATTTGTAGAATGAAATGGCATAGCACTAAGCATTTCTACAACTACTCGTAACAATTTTTGCTGCTACTGTGATGCGTGTTTCAAGTAGTTCTGAATTTTAATTTTCCATCTGAGCAATTATTTTGCAATACCTGTCTGTGTTACATGCACAAATTATTTCTTCTTCTAGCCTGATCTCTACGCACAGACCTCTAAAATGCCATCCCGGCATTTGGAAAGTACAGTGAAAAAAATTTCATATTTTACCAAGCAAAACACAGTGACGAGATAGACAACACGATAAATGAAGCATTGAGTGTCAATCCCATTTCGTTGCATACGGGAAAAAGCGCACGGTCTGGAGAAGGAGTGAAAAACACAAAAGTGGACAACACTGACGAAACTGCCGGTTTACCCTTACTTCACTTCTAAGGTAGTCTCTCTTATTCACTAATTCGATTAATGAATATCAGCGACAGCAATAACAACGTAGCAGGCAAACTTAATCGCCAAATATGAAGCACATACTTATGCCTCAGCCAGCGCTAGACGCAACGCGAATTTGTAAGTGGACGCGTCTTCTCCTCACGGTCTCTATTCATTCATTTATTCATTCATTAAAGCTCAGGGGCCTGGATGTGGGGCATTGCAGGAGGCTGTGTGCTTCGATCGCGTTTTCAATGATCGAAACATTCCCTCACATATAAGAACCAAAGGAGGGCGCAGAAGCATCCAGGCGACAAAATGCCTCGCGCGCCAGGCGAAAGAGGTCGGTCGTAACACGCGTGGCAGGGTCCCAGTTCGCTACCAAACGACAAAGTTTCCTTCCTGCGCGGGGATTTCTTTGAGTGCACTGCGCTGTGAAGGGGCAAAAAGGGAAATGTAGTCCGGAACGCGCAGAAAACGGCACACTGAAGCGCAAATACTTAAAGGAAAGTGCTTGAACAAAATATGGCCCCCGTAAAGTAAACGTGCTCGCGGTGTCAAATACGGAACAAAAGTAGGAGCAAGTATTTCGCTGACGGCTACTTCGAGATGTAAAACAAAAACATATCCGTTTACTGAGGCATAAGGGGACAAACGAAGACAGCCAGCGCTAGACGCAACGCGAATTTGTAAGTGGACGCGTCTTCTCCTCACGGTCTCTATTTATTTACCCCTTTTTTTATTTCTTTCTCTTTTTTTGGTCTTGGCTTGCCTTGATTTAATATTTATTCCTTTGACAGCGGATAGTGTCGCGACGCGGTTTAGTTCTCCTTCTAGGCGACCAAGACAGCATAAAAGGCAAAGTATTTTCTTCAGGGGACTCATATATTCGTTGCGAGAAGGGGACGCCCGGCAATCATAATCTTAAATTAAAGACGTTGACTTCGTTAACACGGCACTGGCAGCAGAGAGGGTGCACGCTACCGTCACGTAGTTATAGCCGCATACGACGAAAAGTAAATTCAAACAACTGGCATAACGCGAGTTCGATAATGCGGTATTGAATTGAAATCGCAAAAGGCAGGACACGCGCTTCCGTGTCCAATGAACATTTTCTTATTTCTTTCCCTGCATAACGTACCACGACCTCAAGTACATAGCCAGAGACCGCTCATTTTCATAAGCGATTCATCTTCCTTCTATTCTGAAGCTCGTTTCGTAACGTATCTGTCCCAAACTAGCCTCCTAGGGGCCGCTACGCACACGGATCGAGTACATACATCAAGTAGGTTAAACATGCAAATTACAACAAAAATCACAAGTAGAAACAAATCACACCTAACCTGAGCCGAAGCCGCGTCTGTTTAAGATTCCAAACCGCACCAGCGCGGCGTTCAAGCCGCAAAAAAAAAAGAAGATACGAAAATTACAGCACCGTGCAGCCTTGCTAGAAAAATGCAGACAACGCTATCGAGTGAAATTACTGCGGCACGGCGGCAATGGACTTGTAATGGTGAGAGAGGGCGAAATGTTTCGAATACTTAATGCGCCCAAAGGTGGGGCCTAATATGGATCCAGTCAAAGCAGAAACCATCTTCAGTGTGTTCATTACTAGCACATTCCTGAAAGAATGCTTTTCATTTAGCTCAGGAGGAGCCACTCCAACCATGGTCAATCTTCTATGATTCCAAGGCAGCCCTCCAGAGTTTACTCTGAGCACAGCGTCATGGATCACATGAGCAGCTCATCGCAGAGATCAGACAAGTCCACTATCGAGTAGTTGACGAAGGACACGGAATATGTTCAATGGTTGCCTTGTCACTGTGGCATCCATGGAAATGATCAAGTGGACGCAGCTGTCCGATCTCCCCATGACGCCGTCAACTTCGTTGCTATTCCTCTTTCGAGAACCGACGCTGCGAAAAAAACTTTGCGGGCTTGCACTTAAACTAACATTGGATCAATGGAATTCATCACACTTTACAAGCGCACGCCTTCATACCCTGGACCCTAATTTACAGCTCCGTATTCCGTCCGACCTCCCACGACGTGACTGCACCCTTCTAGCCCGTCTATGGCTGGGAGTAGCCTTATAAAATACGTAGTCCTTTATGATCTGAATGGCCAAGTCCGGCCACCATCGTCCACCACTTTGTGATTTCTGCCCGTGCTACGAAACAATCGCGCACCTTCTTTGCGAGTGCCCTCGTTTCAATCCAAAAAGAGTAGCCCCTCTAAGCCACTTCAGACCAACTGGACAAGCACCCACTCACGGAAAGTAAAATTCTTGGAAACTTGCCTACACGAACATTAGCGCGAGCCGCTATAAAGGCGCTGCGGCGTTATTTAAGAGACACTGGGCTATGCGACAAGTTGTGACTGCATTGTGTGACGTCGAATGCATTAGTGGGACGTTG
The DNA here is from genome assembly GCF_013339745.2 of Dermacentor silvarum. NCBI lineage: Eukaryota > Metazoa > Arthropoda > Arachnida > Ixodida > Ixodidae > Dermacentor > Dermacentor silvarum. The sequence continues at coordinate 143,471,647 of NC_051154.1, forward strand.
ACACTGTGTATGACTATGTGGCGCCTTTCCAGACTGTGTGACAGAGCTCACAGAGACAGGTCTGTATTTTTTTCTGTTTATCTCATCTTTCGCACTCATTTCAACCTTCCCCTGTACAGGATAGCACACCGGATATCTTTTAGGGAGAACCTCCCTGTCTTTCCTTTGCTCCCCCCCCCCCTCTCTCTCTCTCTCAAAGAATCACGCTTTAACTCTTTGATTACTGGCGGTACATCAAACGCCGGCTCCGACCTCACAGGGCATTGGAAGCAAGCAGCAAAAGGCAGCAGAACAATTTTCGAAGCGCTTCAATGTCGACAGTTGACTTGTCCACGCTGTACACGCCTATCGCGCAGTTTCGGCAAAACCTGGCGTCGGCCTCAGACATGTCTGTGCGCACGACGGCACCGCGCATCATGCATTGTCTGCATTGCGTACCCACGATGGCGAAGCGTCATTCATTCTTCCTTCCCCCCGCCCTTTACGCACGCTGTTCATCACTCCCTTGCCTCAGAAATAAGATACAAATCTGCTATAGTGAATCTCGCACTTTTTTTTTTCATGCTGCACATCATCAGACGCGCGACGGTGTTACGAGAAAAGCAACGCGTCAAAACCCATTTCGTTGCGATGTTTCCCGGCTACACGCAGGTACTGCCAGTGGCGCTATATTCATCTCGCGTGAACTCTGGTTTAGGTAGTGCTAGATGCTTTATTTCATCATTGTAAGGAGAATTGAGTAGGTGGAACTAGTTTGCTCTTAGCACCTCCGTCCTCCGCATACGTGCGCACACCTCCGTGAAAAAAGAAGTAATAACAACATTAAAAAAAAAAAAGATGGAGAAGACGAAGAACGCAGGCCCTTCGCTTCGTGAACAAACACGTGTCACTACATGAGGCGGTAGTGAGGGAAACTCGGACAAAGAAATTCGGCTCTGCACCACTTCTCGGCGGTACGAAGAGCACACTTCAAACCTCCATTGTTGAAACACTTGAGTCGGCAGAAAAGTACAGAACACTACACAAAGAAAGAAAGAAAGAAAGAAAGAAAGAAAGAAAGAAAGAAAGAAAGAAAGAAACGAAGCCTAAGCCGATGTGCAGAAAGAAACCAGCAAAACACGGCGTCTAGTATAGCAAACAAGCGCTCTTTATCGCTTGAGCGTGCGTCCGGAAGAAAGGCGTAGGCATTCTGCCACCCGGGCCCAACGGCGGAGGTAATGTTTTACTGAAGTCAAGTTTCAACGAGGTATTCATCAAACCTGAACTATCCAACTTTTTTGTGTGTGGAAAATAAAAGGCCAGGTCGTATCTCTAAGCCAGGAAGGCCTACACTTTTGGAGGTATTTTATTTCACCAATAATTTGAGCAGCTATCAAAAAAACGTTCCCCCTGCCTCCCATCCAAATCCCCTTTCTAGAACTTCTTCAGTGAACTTTCGAGTACGTTGAAAACATTTCATAAAATTTTCGCGCTAGGTTTTTTAGCACGCTTGAGGCTCGTTTCTTGGTTCGCGATTCTACCAATTCGTAACTTGCAGCGTGCAAACAAAAGCTACAGTATGAACAACACATGGGAATGTTGTTTGTCATATTTATTATTATTGACCGTGCGCAGGGAGACGTCGGCAACTGTCACAGGCGCCGACTACTGCTCTGCTCCGACGAGTCATAAAAAAAATAAAGGAAACGCTCAACGAATAATAACGTGAGTGTGGAATACAAAAAGCAGTTGGAGAAAAGTTCCTAAGATCAGTTCGCATACCTTCAGGTTCACGAATGAATTCTAGGGTTTTACATGCCAAAAACGCGATTTTATTATGAGGCACGCCGTAGTGTGTGACTCCAGATTAATCTTGACCACGTGCCCCCAATGTACGGGAAACTTGCGTTCTTGCATTTCGCCCCCATGCGGCCGCCGCGGCCGGGATTTGATCCCGCGACCTCGTGCTTAGCAGCGCAACACCACAGCCGCTAAGCCACCGCGGCGGGTTCCTTCAGGTTCATGCATAAAATGGGTTGCGAAGTATAGTTGCCGCGGCGTAGTTGTCTCAATAGGACACTGATTCAGCCAGCATATTGTTTCAATCAACACGTTGTAGCGTCGTATTCGTTACATTTCTGTTGGTCACTATGTCAAGAGTTTCTCCAACGACAGCATGCAATCTCCTTTATATTTTTTTTTATTTCCTCTGGGATTAAGGGGTTCCTGCGACGGTCACTGGCGGATATCAAAACGATTAGGGGAGTGAACTCATAATAGCTGCTGCTGCAAAAAAAAAAGAACAAAAATTCGTCGGCCCTTGCACTCCGTGAGGATGGATGATAAGCGAAACTTGTTCCTTTGTATACCTAACCGTCCCATTTGCCGTAAACTTTGTGTTGACTGAAATGTGCTCTTGTTCTTCATCCTGCCTTAGAATCTCTTCATTCATTCATAACTGTGTCGCTGTTAGAGTGGATCGCACTGATCACACTGATCATTTTTTATCATCATTCTCACTAGGCTAATTAGCACCGCAGATTTAGTTCATTCTATCACCGGCATCACCAGCCCAATTAGGAGTTCTGCAAAACAAAGGCCAATCCCGAATTTCTTCAATTACCAGTGTGCCGGAAACGCCTGCCGCCACCTCCGCATACCTCCGAATTCCCTACTCTGATAACTCCATGCAATCCTTTTGTCACCGTCAACTGCGCTTATCCTTTCTTGGTAACCATTCGTTTATACCTTAACGAAAAAACGGTTATTTGAACTGAGCATCCCCCCATACCACGCAAGTGTCCTTGTTTCTCTCGTTTCAAACATAACGTCTTTTCCTTACGCTCATTCTCTAATAAGCGCTGTTATCTGACTATACCTTAACGACCGACCTGTCTCTAAATCCTTGTAATGCGGAAACGCCAGACCTCGACAAAAACACAAACGCTCAAGGTTCATTTCGTTAGCGATAAAGACGCGTCTCACCTGAAATCCGATCTCTCTGCAGTTTCTCCTTCTAGCCTTCACACACGGACGTTATCTTGCGCAGGGCGAAGTCGAAAGGCTGTCATCCAAAGAAAATAGGGCGAGCTGCCACTTTTCAATCAGTGACTTGGGTCGCTAAGCATTCCTTTGATCTCTACAGCTTTGAACTCCATCGAGCACAAGACACATACCGGTTTAATGCGGTTTGACAAAGAACTTGACTCCGCGAGAAGAAAGAAACAGATTCGATCAAAACACGCAAGAAAAACTGGCACGAAATCAGACACCGTGTTAAGCCACTAAAAGACGAGAGAGACAGATTGGCTCTGTGTATTACCTAGCCATGGGGGTTGAAACAAGGTAAGAAAAATACGACATCTCGAAGGTTCTCTCTCAGCTGAAGAAGAAAGAAAAGATGGAAGATGGCGGTCTAAAATAAGCTCCCAGAGCGCGCGGTCGTAACTTCGTCTTTTAAAAAAACGTCGAGTTTTCCTATAACTTGTGTTCATCTCTAGATGCACGTAGTTCACCTATAAGTGAAAAAAATAGAGCGGGAAACAAGAAGAGCGCGGAGAAGAGGTGGGAAGAGGGGGGGGGGGGGGGTAGCACAAGATTGAACGAGCGAACGTCACCGTAAAGTAAACTGGTTTATTAGTGCCTTCCGCGATTCAATCTACATCTAACTGTCGCGTCGAAGACTTATTTTTGTGCGCCCTTTCTCTCTCGCCCTTAATTTTCACTCCAATGCTTCTCCCTCATATAAAGGCACGTACGTCAGCCCACTTGTGGCACTATCGACGGCTCTTTTGTTGCAACCGAGGCGCCGAGATTAACTGGCGGCGGAGCTCCTTGCCCGCGTAACGAAGTAGGCGCACTTCAACTGCACGGCGCCGGAAGTAGTTGCGGCGAATGGCCCGCCGGCCATGGCGAAGCGCAAGCAGAGAAATGGGCATCCGCGTCGGAAAAGCGTCGATCCGTGCAACAATAAGAGAGAGAGAAAGAAGCGCTACGTCGGCGAAGGCAAAAGCGCCTTGCCGTGGCGTGTCTGTCCGTCTGGGCCGAGAATGGATGCGCGGCGGCGCCTAATGAACATGACAGCGGTGACACGCATGCGACACTTGGACGGCAGAACCCACGCTGACGGGGCTGCTGACACGCTACAGCCCGTCCTCGGTGCTCATCGAGCGAGTCAACGTCAAAGCGCGAACGCGAAACCCCATCCGCACTGATCCGCCTCGTACAACAAAGCCACATAACACAGCGCGGACACGCACGCACGCACGCACGCCACACGGAGAAAAAGACGTGAAGCCCAGTCCGGCACGCCTGCGCACGGTACCGGGTACGGCGCAGCTGCACAAGGCCAGACAGAGAACTCGGCTTCAGGGCCATAAAGGAGCCAGAAAAGTCGGACGCTGCGGGCTTCGCCCGGCCCGAGGACACCGGTGCCACAGTCAGCGGGCGCCCCGCTGCCGTCCGGCCGAAGCCACAGCGGATATTGTTTTCACTCCTAGGCTTCGTTGTGGGGTCTAATTGTGGCGACCACGATGAGGGGGAGAGGGGGGGGGGCGTCCCTAAGACAGGTCATTTCCGATGTTCAATGGAAGGGGTAGCCCTTGAGGTTCGGAAGCCCTCCCAATAAGAGCGCGCAAACTGTAGCTCGTAATGTGCGTCTACATGTCAGAATACGGGCATGTGGGAAACCGTATCAGCGAGCATTAAACAACTTTTTTTCTTCCGTCATCTGTGATGTCATTTAGAGTATATATAGGTGTAGAGCCATGTCGTGGGATAGAGAAGTTACATACATGAATTTATTTTTCTTTTTTGGTCCGCTTGATTGCGTGGTCGGCTCGATTTGGAAACAAAGCAGATATATATACGTTGTAGCGAAAAGCTCGTGCTTGAAAGCCGTGTCTCGTTTTGACTGTCGCCACTGCGCTGCTCCGAACTCCAATAAAGCCCTTTACAATTGGTGGAGCGTGCTGCGCCCTCGCAGCCTGCAACCTGGAACTTCGATCCCGCACCGTACCGACGACCATGCCTGAAGAAGCCTCCCAGCAAGTGCCTCCCCCTGCACCGGCACCGTGCTCTGGTGTGCCTCGCCACAGGGACCCTGCTATCATCACAGGCGCGGATGACACCGACGTTGAGGATTGGCTTACGACCTACGAGCGGGTAAGCGCCCACAATAAATGGGACGAAGCAGCTAAGCTCAGCAACGTGCTCTTCTACCTCGCGGGTGTGGCCAGCTTATGGTACAACAACCATGAAACGGATTTTCCGACGTGGTCAGACTTCAAGACGTCTTTTGTCGATGTTTTTGGTCGCCCTGCTGTTCGTACGCTGCGCGCCGAACAGCGTTTGCGCAAACGAGCTCAGCAAGCAGGTGAATCCTTCACAAGTAACATCGAAGACATCCTGGACTTATGCAGCAAAGTCAACGCGAACATGTCGGAGTCTGATAAGATCAGGAATGTTATGAAAGGCATAGAAGACGATGCCTTCAACATGTTGCTTGCCAAAAATACAGTTCGTCTGGGTAGCGTGGCGTTACAGTTGCCATTGTTCTTGTCGGTACAACTGCGAACAGTGTAAACAGTAGTGTTCTACGATACGTATGTCTTGCGCCATTGTTATATCGTGTGCGCAGATGCGCAGTTATATCGTGTGCGCAGATAATTCCATTGTGTAAGTTGCCTTTCCTGCAGTTCGTTTTCGGCGCTCACGGACGAATCAGTGAGACATAAAACGCTTCGCTTTAAAAATGTATTATGCACTCACAACTCACAAAGCACACAAGAAGAACAAGTTTATTGATTGGCAAATGCAGAGAGGTCGGCCGGAGAATGGAGTATCTGGCCTGCTGCTCTACGTAAGGGAAGGGGAAGAGAGGAAGAAAGAGGGTCACAATGGGGGATGATGATGGGAGAAACGAGGTGACAGAACACAACGCATAAGTGGTACCATCACAAGCACGAGTCCAGGCTAGTGTCGCATAAGAAACGTGACAGAGCACCTCCTGCTAGGCGCATGGCCAGAGAGTTGGCAGACGATAGAGACAAAGCACACAAAGCACAGGCGAAACCAAGGCGATGGTGCTGATGTAAACAGGCTAGAGCTCGTCAGTTAAGCCAATAACTTGAAAGAATGAGAAAAAGAAAATGCTAAGCGTGGCGTTGCTTTGAATGAGAAGACACAGGGTTCCTAGATCTTGTGGTTCTTGCGAAGCAGCGCCAATTCTACTAAAGTAACAAGTCTTTTCGTATTTGTAACCTGTTCCGCGGTTTCTAACCCACCCCCGTTATCACAATAAGGGCTGAAGGTCAGTCCAAGACGGCACAGATAATTACTGGTGAACGCACCGTTCAGATGAAGCCGATGTTGCATTGTCTCAAGGTGACGGTGAAACTGATGTGGAAGCCTTGATATTAAGGCGGGGTCAGTAGAATGAAGAAAGTGGTGCTGAATCGACAGACTCCACAGACGATTCCTTCCCACGAGGGCGTATTTCTTTACCATTGTTGATGCGTCGGAATTTGTGAAATACATCCGCCGGAAATTTCTTTAATTTAAGCCTTGGTGGGCAGCTAGATATGCCTTTTTTTTTCATTTCAGCATATGCCGCAGTGTCCAGGAATTCATCGGAATATGGTAAACATCATAAGGCCACAGCATCGTTTTTAAAACGCTGCTAAGGAAAGCAGTTACTGCCATGGCCAAGACAAGTCCCCCTGTAGAAACATTGGCTTAAAGCGACATTCCTTGTTTGACTACTGCTCATAATTTCAGGATTCCATCTTCCTTTTAACTTATGTCTTGTTTGGAAGGGTCGAACTCTGGCTACTAAAAAAACACAGGAAGTGGTAATGCAGTGGCTCCCGCAACGTGGTGACATAGCAGGCAACGAACTAGCGAACTCGCTTGCAATATCGGTCCATAAAGGTGTGAACATTCATCAAATTTCGCCATTACCATTTGATACGCGATGCATATTAAAAGTACTAAATAAGGAATTGAATATGATCTTGCGTACAGAAAATGTCATATGTCGTTGCGCACAGAAAATACCAACGAATCGATTTGTTTACGAACGGGATCTTCATCTCAAATATCCCATTTGAAGAAATACCAAGACACTGATTCATCGACTGCGCCTTGGTACAGCTTTCACAAAACCTGTGTGTACCGCATAAAGCATGTGTTATCCCTGGCTCGCTTCTGTGGCAACGACGATGAGGACGTCCGCGATCTGCTCCTCAATTTCTCCACACACGATACGCGTAAACCGCAGCTAGAACTATAAACATGCAACTGACCCCCACCGACCTTTTCTCACTCGTAACACTCCTCAGCCCTTGGTCATCGAAAACAGCACAGCGAAAAGCATTGCATGCACTTGAACATTTCTTTGAAGACACACGCACACGCATACTAAACGTGTGCTATAGGTGCCGCACAGGGTAGAGTCATGTAAGCACAAGCCATCATGCACAACTCTCTTACACCATCTGTATTAATGTGTACTTGTTTAATGAGAGTGTAGTACTCGTATTTGTGCGTCTTGTGTGATGAACCTTTGAGTGTTAATTGTGCCTCTGTGCGTGTATTATGTCGTCTGTATTTTCCTCATGTGTACGCCCACTCATATCGGACCACATCGCGGCCTCGTGTACATGTTCGTAACTCAGTGTACGCGTATGTGTCGAGATTCAGTGTAAGGGACTTTACTGTCACGCCTGCAGGTGTGCTACGCGAAGAAAATGGACACGAGACACCACATGCAAATACACAATCAAAACTTATATTGGGAATCAATTATATATCAAAGTATAGGCAAGAAATATGACAAAAGCAAAACAAACAGTTTACAGAAATAAAATCAAACACCTAATGTAACATAACATGACATAGTGCATGAAGAAACAATGAGATTTAAGCAGAGGGCTCACAGGTTACATGTCCATCATCCGACGCGATGTCAATTCATCCGTGGAGTTTGGCGCTGTGGCTCCGGTGTAGGTAGCGGCTGGTTGCTCTTTATTATTGTCGGCGGCGGCGGCAGCGACTGGCGGAGTTGGCGATGACGGCGCCTGGCCTCGCGCAATGTTGCGGGCCGTCTTCGTTTTTGTGCGCCCCTTAGCGCCCGCCCGATCCGAAGTTCAGCGCGTCTCTCCTCCAACTGCCGTTCTCAGACCCGCGGTCATCCGACACCCGGCCGGGGTGTGCTGTTCCCTTCTTTCGACTATTTCTCCTCCAGACGCCCTGTGCCGAAGCATCTTTGTTTTAATCAGTTGTTTGGCTGTGTCTGGGGACGGTCTTGAGAATTCCGTCGGGTCGTCCGATGCCACTGTCTGGCTGCTGCTTTGAGGGGCAGTATTTGGTGTGTTGCGGAGAAGTACTCCAGTCACCACACTCAGTATACCCTTACGAAAATGAATTTAGAGTTCCTTTAGAACTCCTAATGAGTTCCTATGAAGTCAAAAGGAACTCTATAGGAACTCGCGCTCTATAGAGTCGTCTGCATAGAATCTCTATACGAAGTCTAAAGCAACCTGTCTATAGAAACATGTCATTTCACACACAATAAAAGTGCAATAGAGGGTGTATTGACGTTATATGTACTGAATTCTATAAAGTATTCTTTAAAGAACGTCTTTAGAACTTCTAACGTGACCTCTCTATAGAATGGCTCTCCATTGGCTTTCTATAAATGTTCTATAGAGGGTGTATCGATATCTTATGTACTAAATTCTATAGAGGAACGTTTATAGAGCGTTTTTAGCACTTCTAATGCGGCCTGTCTATAGACTGGCTCTCAATTAGCCCTCTACAAATGTTCTATAGAGGGTGTATTGATATCTTACGTACTCAATTCTATAGAAGAACGTTTATAGAAAGTTTTTTGCCCTTCTAATGTGACCTGTCTATAGACAAGCTCTCCATTCGCTCTCTATAAACGTTGTATAGAGGGTGTGTCGATATCATATGTACTAAATTCTATAGAAGAATGCTTATAGAACGTTTTTAACACTTCTAATGCTGTCTGTCTATAGACTGGCTCTCCATTCGCCCTCTGTAAAAGTTCTATAGAGGTTGCATTTACATCGTATGTACTAAATTCTATAGAAGAATGTTTATAGAAAATTTCTAGAAGTTCTAATGTGGTCTGTCTATAGAGCGGCTCTCTATTCGCGCTCTTTAAGCATTCTTCAGGGTGTTTCACTTACCTTGTGCCAAACATTAAAAAATATGCAAATGCAACGTAGCTGGAGAGAACCAAGGTAATTTTTGCCGTTGCCCTCAGATGCTCAAATTATTTTTACATTCCGCCTAATCCGATAATTAGTCTTAATTAATTATTGAACTTCTCAAGTATTATAATTAGATAAAAATTATCAATGAGAAAATTGCAGCGCAACATGAAATACTCGCGACACATATTTCTGTTGCTCAATACATGCTGCATAAAAGTGTTGTTACGAGTGTGAAAGAATCCCGCGAATACACGCAAAGTGCCTCGAACGGCTAGTCGCGCGGCAGTATTTCAGAAGTTGATTAATTATTTAAGACTAATTATCTAATTAGGGGGAATGCAAAAAATTCTGTGAGTATCTCCAAGCGACGGCTAACAACATTACCTTGGTTTGGATAGTTCGGTCCAGCAACGTGGCATTTGCATATTTTTAAAGTTTGGCTCAAGTTACGTGAAACACCGTGTATGGAGGGTGTATTGACATCATATGTATTAAATTCTATAGAAGAATGTCATGGAATGTTTGTAGCACTTCTATTGTGGCTGCCTATAGACTGGCCCTCCATTCCCACTCTATAAGCGTTCTATAGTGTGTGTGTATTCACATATGCACTGAATTCTATAGAGGAACGTTTATAGGACGCTTAAAGAAGCTACCGTGCGGCCTGTCTATAGAATGGCTCTATATTTGCACTCTATAAAGGTTTCAATAGAAGGTGTCGAATACTGCTGAATAATATCTCAAAGTGTCTCTTTAACTCGAAAAGACAACAGTGCAACCATGCAAATGTTTGTACTTGCAACAAATGATATGAAAAAAAAATTATATACGCTAGTTCAGAGCAAATTGGACAATCGTTCTCAGCAGAGAACGTACTGAGATATTGACACACAATAGTAAGATTCACGTACTGTAACACGTTTAGATATTTTGCTTTTTAGCTCGATGTACAGAGCTGTTGCTAAACTCTTGTAAAATTACCACTCGCGCCAGTTTCCAAGGAATAAAAAGCCTCATTATTTCAAACCCGTTTCATGGGTTTTTACTATCAAGCAAGAGCATCTTTATAATCACTGAAGAAGGCGAACAAAACAAAAGGCGAAATTACACAAAGTAACGTCAAGGAAGCGCATTGTGGTTTCTATCGCCGATGCAGGTGAATCACAAAGATGACCAAGGAACACTAAACAAAACTACGCGTAAGCAGCCGCGTCTATCTGCTGGAACGCAGTGACTGCAGCACTTGGCAGCAAACACACAGAACGCCGCCGCACATTTTGGCCTACGTCACTAAAATGCGACACATGCACGCTGCAGAGACATGCGGTTTTTTCGAGGAATCTTCGTAGGTCGCACGATACACAGAGAAGGCACGAACGACATGAGTGCAATCCGCGCACGATAAGCACACCGACACGAAAGCAAGATACGGACGACATGGGTATAACCTGCGCCACACGAGCAAAATTAAGAACCATCGCATATTTGTTGCTTTGCGACGGACAATTACAAAGTGCACGGAAACCTCGCACACTGCCATGTGTACCTCCGAGATTGTGTCAAAAATTTCTGGGCTACATTCAATGTTGAAGACAGCAGGAAGCTACTTAAAACGAAGTTACAGCCCAAGTAGCGCAGCTAACGGCTGCGGGAAATGTCATTTAGGCGCTTTAAGGCAGGTGATTGGAGTTCAAATCGTTCAAATCACGCCCCAGCCACGGATTTCTCAGGATCACATAACCGGATCTCGAAGGCCATGCTTTGTTGGCTACTTGCGGCATAAGTGATTCAAAAGCAAGAATTGGTCATGGAATTTCTTCCTGTGCTAAATTGTAGCGTACAATATAGACTGGTCGATGGTTCCTTTTGTCTCGCAACATATATATATATATATATATATATTATATATATATATATATATATATGTAATTGGGCACAAAATGGCACAAAAACGTGCTGTAGTGGTTATTATTGCTGGCATCACGGAGGCCATAACAGCCTCACAAGTATACAGACGGTTGGTAGTGCACGCTGCTTCGGTGTGTTTGTTTGATCGTGTGTTTTTAGGTTTGCCGTAATGAAATGTGGTGTAGTTCGTGTGCACGAAAGTGCCGGAAGGTAGCCTGCGTCTCGCTGGAAACTCGCCGTATGCGTGGCGCACCAGGCAAATGTGGACCAACGATTTTCATGCCGTGGAGTGTGTTCCCTTTGTCTTGGGTGGTCGTGAAAAGTTTTGTGGACGTCGCGATGAAATAATGTGTATTATTAGCGTGCCTCAGCTCGTCCATTACGCAACGGCATGTATGCTGGATCAACATCGTCGACGCAGCACTGGCAACTCGGAGAGCTCTTTTCAATCTCATCGTATTGTTCAAAAGGTAAGCAATCGTAGTTGCTAACTACACGTGTGTTGTGCGTGCTTATCGTGTGCATAGAGTGCCTTGCGGACGTAGGAAATAGAACACCCACGGCAACAGTAAAATCTGTGCTGATGTTTGCGGCGCACTGGTTGTCAGAATTTAGTTACGCAAATTTGTTGCCACAATGCGGAATTGATAATCCTGATAAGCGTTTTCTTCCGCTGAGATATATTACGTTCGGAAATCAACTTGTGCACCTGTGCGTGAGCTCCCGTTTTTCTGCTGCAGTTGCATAGTAACGATCCACCTGCCTCTTCACCGATTCTTTCAATGACGTTTCCTTGTGGGTAATCTCTGCTTACGAGGTTTTAGGCTTACGAGCAGCAGGAAAAAAATGTAAGCCAATCACAGCTTGCTACTTACTAGTATAGCTTTCTTTTCATGACAAGCTGTGCTGACATAACTTTCACATAAACAAACATGGTAGGGGAAAGTTGCTTAATCTAAGTAATAAAAAAAGACTAAAAAATTTTAAAATACATTGTAATGTGCAGTTGCGACGTGCCCAAAAATTTACTTTGATGAAGAGGTCCATATTATCAAGCCATTCAATAATTTCAACCTTTTGCTCTCTTGCCATCATGTACTAGTGCAGACATTGTTTTCGTGACTATTTTAGGTGCTCCTTGCATGTGTTTACGATATGACAGCTTTATTGCTCCACTGCTATAAGCTAACACAACTCATTTTGTAGTGGCGAGGCCTTGGCCCGCAACAGTGTCCACTAAAAGGAGGAGCCCCCAGAAATGCAGACCCCATACGAGTGCCTGCAGCAGCATGGCTGGATGCTCATGTCAGGTATGTATGAAATGTACATGTTCCAAAAAAGTTGGATCTTGGTATCATTCATGGTTCAGTTTAGCGACACATTAGTTTATGCAGTTTACTAAAGAGGATAAATATTTATGCAACTGTATTCAACTTACATGTGTGCGTAAAGATTATGCACACATTATCATGTTCTGTATAAAACTAGACCTAACATGTCCTGATGTTTAGTATTTTTTCCTGCATAAATTGTTTGGCTGCAACATAAATTTTATTTTTGTTTAGTACACAGTATGTTTATCGCTTTTTAGTTTGGTTTTATTGTCTTAAAACTGTTTCCTATGCTGTTGCATTTATTTCCATATTTTTCCTGTTTGTGCTGCAAGCTCATGCAGTTACCTGTGCATGTAAGAATTTGTAGTGTAGTTTGCCACATATGTCACAAGTCTAAGCACGTAGTGTGCACACCATTGTTTATCTTTAATATCTTCCCAGTTATTTCTGTCCTGTTCCCAGAAAAACTGTGTCTGGCAAATGCACATTTGATTAGCTTGAATTTGCTGAAAATAAAGATGAAGGTCAGTATTCGCTCTGCTCAGTTACTTCAGTAATAAATAGGCAGACTGATTTCGATCCCTTGTCATCTAGAAAGGATATCTTTTTTTCGTGCATTATTGATGAAAGCTCGCTCACACGTCTTCTTATTTATGTGGTATGCCTCACTGATTTCTCTAGTTAATTTTTCACTGTGGGTGAACACAGATGAACAATCTTAATCCTACATTATGCCCTATTGTGACAATGCATGGCCAAGTAGGACAAGCATACTGGGCTTTTGAGTGAAATATGGTCATCTCTTAGGCACATGTTTAGGCACCGGCCAGTTTGCCCTATGTAAGTTTGACCACATGTGAAAGGAGTACAGTACACTACCTGTGACACGTAATGGACAAATTTGGTGGTATTTCTCACTGACGCAAGCCTCCCTTGCCTGCTTGCCTTTCTCAATTCACTTGCGGGCTGCCATGCATATCCTGCCTGCTTTATTTTTCGCCAGAAATACATGTGCATAGCAGTGTACAAGTGAACTAAGAAAGGCACCCTGGCCAGGGAGACTTGCTTTATTAAAGATACCATTAAATTTGTCTTGTGTCTGTCAGGGGTAGTGTTGTCTATTTCTGTGATCATATGCATATTTGGTCAAATGTACATGGCGCAGACTGGCCGGTGCCTCAACATGCGCCTAGGAGAGAAAATTATACGGACCAGGGGTTGAGCGATAAAGCCAATTTTTTCCTCTGCCTGTGAAAGCAATGCGAAATTGAGGACGGCAGTCCAAACTTGGGCATTGGGGCAAACTTTTCATTGCAAACAACCCTAAAAAAGTCTGATTGGTCCCCATGCAACAGATAGTTAAATGCGTTGTTATCATGATTGCTCAAAATCTCAAGCTCCCCGTGAGAAATTGAATACTGCCATATTACGCATAGCACATACGAACTATGGCGACCGGCAGATGTAATATTGTTTCACCCACTGAACAATAGAAGCCAGTAGATCATTCTCTTTTTCTTCCAAAAATTTGTTTGCTATGCGTAGCGCGATGTCTATATAGGAGCCTTAGTTCATAGGTGTTCCTGCTTGCTTACATATGTTAAACTTAAAATGTGTTGTCATTACAAGATGACGTTAATGTGCGACTGGGCTGCTGTCTTTGGAAACACTTTATTTTTGTCACTAGCAATGGCATTCTAGTGTCGGTGCATTGGCCTAGTTCTAGTGTCACAAAATCTTGGGAAAGTGAAAATATTCTCAAAAGTGATTGCCTGAGAACTGTCCCTCTTCACGGAGATACTTCTGCTACTTTCTTGTTATAATTTTTTTTCTGAAATGCTTAAATGAAACAGTGTAGTGCGACAACTATATACATATACTTATTTATACCACATTTGTAGATATATACATTTGTGACAAGTTTGCGCCTGCCTATACATTATGGCTAAATGTTCATTACACCTTTTTAAAATGATTTTCAATTGTATTTTGCAGGCTTCATCGTGGCAGAGTACCAGGCGGAACCAACGTGGTTAAAAGCTAGCGTTTCCTCGCTGCTTTCCAGGAAGTGAAGTAGTGGGCGATCATGTAAGAATGAACTTGCAACATGTGAGCAGTAGCCAAAGCTTCATACAGGTCATGCTGGTGGTAAAAACTGGAATGCTGAGACAAACCACATTATTTATTTATTTAAGTATTAAATAATTTACATTTATTTGTTTATACCTCACTAAAGCCTTACATGCCTCCAGGAAGGAATTAGGTAAAATGGGAAAGCATTATTAAATCAAAGTAAACACGTCATTCAAAAAAGCATCATTCGCATAGCACAAGCATGATGTAACATTTTTTATTCAAGTGACGTTTCATACAAATCCATGAAAATTCCAAGAAACGAAGCTATTAAGTTAACAACTCTTACTAAAAAAAACAGTGATATCACAGTTCTGTTAGTTGCACCTAATCCATAACTAAAGTTGGCGAAATTGACGTATCATATACTGCTCTAAAATACAATCATTAATTTGTGAGTAGGACGTGCAAAATGCTTATAAACATTGGAACATTTCACGCAAGCTGTAAATTCATATATCAAATTCCTTGACTTAAGACATAGCTGATCCAGTCTGCAGAACTGTGATATGTGTTTTTATTGCAGAGTTGGGGATTATTAAACTTCATGCTGTTACTTTCCTTTAAACCTGCCTATTTTTAATAATTTTTACTTTAGGCTCTGAATTGAAATTCTTCCAACAACCGCTAGACCTTAACTTTCTCAAATGCTACAAATTTAATTCAAAATAGCCTTGTGGTTGTCTCAAAACCATTTAGGAATTTCACACGTATTTAAGGAGGGACATCGGAGTTGGTCCTTAGCTAAAGCTCGAGGCCAATTCCGATTTGCAGAACAGAATTGTGCTTGCTAGTTTTTTTTTTTGTGAGTTATAGTTCTAAACATAAGTTTTTTTTAATTCTGCAATTTTCAACCATTCTTAATAAAAATTGGTCTAAATGTAAATAACACCAATTAAAAATGTTTTAAATAACAAACATCAAGTTCAGTCCTGTGGTTGCCAAGAAAAACGATTTCACTATTCACATGCATAGGAGCTCCTGAGCTAAATCGTTTTCTTAGGTATTGGTGTGCGTCAGTCATGTTTGTATTTCCCAGCATAATTTTGGAATATTGAGCCTGATCTCAAAATTTGCCTTATAACAACATTCAAGCTTATTAAGCTTTGTACAATATATGATGCACTTCTCCAGGAGTACCACTGTTTGCTGCATTTTTACAAGGACTGCCAGTGTTCTTTTTACACTTCAAAATAGGCCAGAATGCTGTGTTTTATAAGTTTAGTGTGGTTTTGTGGAGCTGACGCAAAACATTGCAGTGCACATATATCTGTGCACATTGATATGAATCTACTTTCAGGCTTTAGTATCCAACCGTTTAATGTGCATTGCTGGAACAGCAGGTCCTTCTGCAGTTTTAATGCGAAGCTTTCTTGTCTTAGACAAGCCTGCTTTTCTCAGATGTCAACTCCAGTCGAGTGTGCCACAAATGTTTTCCTGTTTCGTATGTTAGCACCACCAGCTTGATCCGTGAAGCGCATTGGCCGCTACAGTTTGTGTGTTGCAAGTTCTAGGCTGAAGCATGTATGCTGACTGTTCTAAAGTGTGTATGTAGTATGTATGATGCATGTATCTAGTCTGAAGTGCAATAAACGTTTAAAACAGATCACTTTGTGGTTGTAGTGCCAATTATTTTTGCCACTGCATTTACTGTAATCGTTAATGCCTACAGTACAGTTCTCTAGAACCTCGGCAAAGTACAAGCACATTACAAACATCGACATAGGTTTTATAAAGATTTGTCTTTTGGGTCTGTAAAGCAACTGCAGAGAAATGTTCTAAAGAAATTTGTCTTTACAATCTTGAAAGGAACTCAATAGAAATGTTCTATAGAAATTTGTCTTTAGGATCTTTAAAAGAACTCCGTAGAAACGTTCTGTAGAAATATGTCTTTACAATCTTGAAAGGAACTCAATAGAAATGTTCTATAGAAATTTGTCTTTAGGATCTTAAAAGGAACTCCGTAGAGTTTTTTTATAGAAATTTGTCTTTACAATCTTAAAAGGAACTCCATAGAAATGTTCTATAGAAATTTGTCATTAGGATCTTAAAAGGAACTGCGTAGAGATGTTCTATAGAAATTTGTCTTTAGGATCTTAAAAGGAACTCCGTAGGAATGTTCTGTAGAATTGTGTCTTCAGAGTTCCTATAAGAATGCGGTGGCCAAATAACTGTTGGAACTCTATAGGAAAATTCTATAAGCAGTCAAAATAAACACAATAGAATTCTATCGAACAAGTTCAAAAGACACTCTAAAAAAACGCATTAAAAATTTTTGTAATTATAGTGTGTGGTGCTATATACTTGTCCTCGAGTTCGCCAGTTCTATAGTGCCTAGGACTATAAGTGGACTTCATTTACTCTCTTTAGCTAACACCGCTCTATATTTTCCAAAGTGGGGACCTATGTTATGCGAAGCACTTTGCAGGTATCTGGCTATCGAGCATCGTTTGGGGTTCTATAAAGCGTTACCAGATGGACCAGCGTGGCTGTCTAAGGCGAGCAACTGTGTGTGTGTGTGACGCGAACGTATGTCTGACGGCAGCAGCGGGATGACAGCACCAAGACATTCCCAAAGAAAGACTTCGACATCAATCCTCACACTGCGACACCTGTTGCTAGCTTCCGCTAGTAATGTACCGTTCAACATATTTTTTTCTCGTGCGAATGCACAGTTTGTGAAAAACAGGTACGATGGACCGCAACGCCTAACCGACCGTTCCTTCAAGGCTGCATTTCACTGAAACTGCTGTGCACCTAAAAGAGCCAGTCCTAGCCTAAAATGTGTTGATGACGAAAGTGAGTTTTGACTGTATTGGTAGCCCGCTTAGGTGACGTGCTCATACTATTTTTTTAGCACAAGGTGCGAATTTTGATCAAACGTTTTTCACTAGAAGTATCAACAGCGTAGGTGACGGTGCCCTTTTGCGGGACTGTCATTGTGCCCGCCATTTTGAACGTCACTAGCATTCACATCCGTTTTTTTTTTACTTTTACTTTGTTGTGTGTCCAATCATTGGCGTCACTAATTTGGCTAATCAGGAGCTGTTGCTTGTGCGTAGTCAATGTACTTACCGTAATACATAGGATGAAAGAAAAACCGATTGTAGCCTAATGGTTGGCGCATCTGGCCGTTGTGCAAGGACTTGACCTAGCTAGGAAACCTAGGCAAGATAGGAACCTATACCGCTAAGTGCCTGGTACGAGACAAAGACTTTCTCATTAAAAGAAAGAAAACAACAGACTGTTTGTTGTCGTCATGGAAAGTTTGTGAAGTCAGTGCAACAACTATTTTCGACGTCGCTTCTTCCTTGTGACTCACTACACCGCTTATTATCCAATGTTTAACATAATCGGAGAAGAACGGCACGTTATGCCTCCTACACGTGCAAACATCTTGTTTATGTACGCAGTCAACATTTACGAAAACGCACGCGCGCTTTCTAGACAGAAGAAAAAAATAATAATAGCAGTAAGCTCGGCGGTCGCCCAGACCACCTCGTGCTCCGCACTTATACGAACTGCAGTGCGGCCTCCCACAGCACCGGCGCCCAGCAGAGCTCAAGGCTTGTACTGCTGAACACTGCACGATCGCGTGTTCCTGGCCTCGCGGGTGCCGGAAACAGGCGCCCGCTCAGCCTCCGAGCAGCGGTCGCCATTAGAAGTGTTACGCCAAACCCAGCGAGAAGACAAATGACCTGTCACTATACCCACACGTTGAAGGTGCGTGCCCGCGTTGCTCTCGACGCTTAGGCGGCTGCTCCGATTAAATTACACAAACGCGAGTCACGCGCGTAAATTGAAATGCGAACAAGTCTAGACAAACGAGAACGCGCCTTTCTGTTTCCAGGCGTTTCACGTTCGCCACAGTGCGTGCTGAGCGCTCAGGCGCGATGAGTCTTGGGACCGCAATAAACTTTGCGAGTGGCTACGTAGCGACGCCCAAGTAATGAAACCCAAGAACATTTTTTTTTCTCCCTTCATTTACGCCCACTCAGGTTTCAGGTGTGCCGTATGCCTTAGCTTCATTTAGTTTTAAGTGGAGAGTGTAAAGGCGGCGCTGTATCGGCCATACGCACACTGCTTTGGGTTCCGCAAGCAACGCATGGAATGAGACCGTCGTAAATAGGCTGGTGTATGTGTTTAATGCTTTAGTTTCAAGTTACCTCGTTTTTGACCGTTACTAACTTTCTATTGCCTATTTACAATGACGCAAACAACCCACATGTATCAAATGCGACCATTTACTCATTTAGGACAGCGGTTATGTTAGCAAACGCAACTACTTCGATCATCTCGCTCGCTATCTCTTAGGCTATTAGATTGCTGTTAGATGTCTAGATTAGGTTCCAATTGCGTTGGTTTTCGTGATGGTTTTTACGCATGCGCCGGAGGCCTACCGGAGGTTATTTATTTGATATTTCCTGCGATAGAAATTCAGTTGCTGGTCCGTCTTCGTCGCGTCGTCTTCGATATTCCTGTGTACGTTGTGTATTTAGCTTATTATTCACCTTCAATAATGTAACAACTGGCCCAGATTTCGACCTCGTTCTTCTTATGCTGTGTGTTGACAGTCTCAGTGCGACCTCTAGATCTTTAATTATCCTCATTTAATTACGTTCGACCAAGTCTTGCGTACATGTAGGTTTGAGAAACATAAGTGCGTAACTTTGTGTACTTATGCAAAACGCATATGTACCTACCGGTTCGACTAGCACCGTCAAATTTCCCTTAAAATATATGGATATGGTTGCTCTTCGCCACTCTCCTCTTCACTGCATGGTGCAATGCGTTGCTGATCTTTGTCGTTTGTCCTGTTCTGCATAGTTTGTTAGGCCACAACTTAACGTTTGTGGTGTTAAATGGCCCCTTGCCAGGTCTGGCCATTTTGAGTTGACAAGCGCAGTGCATATAATGCGCGCCAACGATCGTGTCTGCTAAGTATTACATCCGTACGCACCGCAGAAAGATTTAAATTCCAAACCCAACGCCGTTTGCCCTTCTCATCGCGGACGCCGCGCTCCCAGATGGAGAGTCGACGTACATCGCGCAAATGCGCCTACGTATATGGCAGTGCTGTGACGTCGCTCATAGTGGCACGTGACTTCGACAATTATTCAAGGCAACATCAGTTATTTGTTTAACCCGTTGCTTCAATAGACGAATTGAAGTTTAGAGAAATCATAAAACATTCAAACCGAATGTCTGCGTGTTTTTGTTTTACTTCGTACCGTAGCAAGAGAGATGTACTTCCGTTTCGCCTGCTTGTTCCAAGATCGTGCAGTCACGCGTGCAAATAACGAAACTATGTAATTTTCTACCGTGTTTCAGCCCCGCGATCATGCTCTCTCATCCTCTCGCGTCTGCCCATTGCTCGTGATTATGGCACTAACTTATACCGCTAATCAGGTGTTCTCGTGCAGAGCGTACAAAATCGTCCGCTGCGCGAAACGAGACAAACACAACTGCTCGCGCACGAGACCTTCACCGGAAGTGCACCACTCAGCAAAACCACGCAAGAGAAAAAGAAAGAAGAAAGCGGGGCCCGTGACGCATTCGTCACGCGATCCTCGGGCTCCGGGAGTACACAGCAAAGGAATTTCGCTTGCGGAGGCTATAGAGGGGGGTAAGTGCAGAGTGTCTCTATGTTGGCGGTGACGCTCGCCTCCTGAAATCGTGGATTCGCGGCACTACAAACATTTCTACCTCTGCTATTTCTTAACTAATTTGAAAAAGTGCTGCGGTAGAACACTCCGTAGATATGGCACGTAACAACTCCCAGCGTAAAACCAAAATTTGCTATGTGGCCTGGTGAGGGTCCCTCTACTTGACCAACTATACATGTGCTAATAACTGGCACGCACCAAACGTTTTATGGCGCAGGGCAAATGTTCGAATAAAAAAAAAATAAAAGAAAAGTTGCGTATATACTACAATGTATAACGCTTTAATAAGTATGACACGAAGGTGAAATAAACGGAGTGATCTTATTGAAGTTTTACGGCATTTTTAAAAATCGCCTGTGGCAGATAGCATAATTCTTGCCCTTGAGTTGGTTTATTCGAAGAGACGGACATTACTAGCACGAGAAATCGAAACACATATTCAACTAATTAACAAAATAGCCCTAATTAGCTTCTTAATTAATCGCTTTACGGCCCATATTAGAATTTACGAATTGTAACCGGTGAGTTTGCAAGACGTCTCCACCTGAAATGAATTTACAGAAATTGTGTACCTGCAAACTGTGTACCTGCAAACATCGAGGAGCTAGTTAACAAAGCTGCTAAAAAAAAGCTACATGTGCATTTCGACCTATTCCAAAATTTTCTGAATAAGAAGCGCAACCGAAGTGGCTCCGAGCAATTCGCCGTTGTGCAGAAAGACGGTGCATGCGCACCAAGTCCACTTACGACTTAAGGGATGCGAGACGCATGCAGAAGAAGATTCAGCGTCAGATCAACGCACAACAGTCTTTAAGCTGAAAGTCTTTTTGTGACTCGCTTGACCCTCATAAACATATCAAGAACGGTACACGGTCTTCGAACGTTGCCGCGACAACGCCACCCTTCAAATGCCTGGCTATCCACAAAGGTGGTCGAGAGATCGACGTAGCGGAGGACTTCTGTTCCGAGGGGGTTGCCGGCTAATCGTCCACGTTCACCGCATGTAATTCAAGTGACGCTCCAATCCAGAAGCATTCTCGCTCAGACAATCTGTTTTCCATCGAAAAGTTGCAAGCAGGGCTGGCAGCGTGCCGATGTTCCTCATCGCCTGGGCCTGACCGGATTACATAAACGGTTCTTGGCAACCTCGACCAAACAGCCCGACGTGCTCTCTGGACGTTTATAACAACTCATGGCTTGAAGGATTGGTTCCTTCTGCATGGGAGTCCACCCGCCTGGTCCCGCTGCTCGAACAAGACGAATAACCCTTAGACGTGGCTTCTTATCGTCCCATTGATTTGGCCAGTTGTCTAGGAAATGTGATGGAGAGGATGATGCTGATGCATCTAGAGTCGTATCTAGAACGTTACGAGATATACCATGGCGTTATGGCAGGCATCCGAAGCGAGCGCTCATCCTAAGCACTACGTCACGAAAAGCGTACTACATGGCGTCACGCGGGTTGGAGTCGAAACCCAAGAGTAGATGAGAGCCACCAATACGTAGGTCGTGCTAGCTCAACCTGCAGACCAGGCCAAAGAGTTTCGTGTAATTCCTGAAAGGAAACCTCGCACTGATGTTGGCGGCTAGTTAGAAAAAACTCGGCTTCAAGTTCCACTATGGCTCCTTCCCGATATTAATTTGTCATTCGTTATAGGACAAAATAGATACTTTATTTCATATGAGTGCAGTCAATCAACAGGGTTATAACCTTCACGCGCTCACAGAGTAACTTCTATAGGATATCAGACAAACCACCCACCCTAATTGTTTCGTTAAAGTTACTTCCGATCTCACAGTGAACTGCATGAAAGCGAAACACATCTTCATACATATGCAGCGTTAAATGTACCGCACCAATACCATAGTGAGTTGGGGAGAGTTGGTTCACCCGCGTTGTGGAATCACAGCGCAGAACGGAAGTAACGCAGGCCGGAGGTCAGCAGACTACCTGTCCTGTGTTCTGCACGACTCTCCGAGAGTCACAACATTGGGGAACATTGTCGCCATCAACCTCTGCGGCTTCAAGGAAATTAAAGTTCCATACGGGGAGGACCCTCAATGGACCAACCAATGTCAGGTTTTGTCATCCACGTTGTTGCTTTAAAAAAACTTTTGACAAGGACTGTATCTTCATTTACTCACAGAGTCCAGGAGGGCATTCCAGATAGCGCTGGCACGTTATAATGCGTGAGGCAAGTTTCAGTGCATCCGCGCAGTTGTTCAGGAATCGCTCGCCCAGCCAGATCGGATGCGCCGTCGACAAGGGAGCATATTTCCACTTTCACGAGAGTTGGCGCCTCAGCGCGTTCGGTCAGGCGAAACGCTCGTGGAAAGGGAACAATATGCAGTCAGGCAGTCCTTCAATCGAGACGTCAAACACACGTAGCCATTTTAGGTTGCACCAGTCCTGTTTAAAAGGTACACAGCGCTCGACCTTCACTCGATGCAGTCTCGTAAGCACTGTAGTGCAACGCACAGATTTGCGATGCGGAAAGAAAATAGAAAATAATCTTGTCATTAGACGGCCCTTCGATAAAGATCATGGCCAAGGCGCGGCTAAAGCCCGCCGGCTGAGGCCCTAGAACGTGGAATGCGCTTTGGGGCCGCGGTCCGTAATGGCGTTACACGAATCGACGTGGAAAGACCGGCGGCACGGCGTGGCGCGATCAAAGGTGCCGTTTCATGATCGAACGCTTTCCGAACGGTCCCGTTCGGTGCGCGCCGCTGTTGGCTCAACTGGTGCAAGCTGATGTAGCGAATGAAACTTTATGGGCGGATGCACTTCTTTCCGTCGCTACTTTCGCTTCACGAAAGCTGTTGAAAAAGAGAGACGTTGCAACATCAAATCTACGCGTGGGCGTTGCTGCGACGCTTAGTTTTTCGCTGCGCCAAAGCAAATGCATCGCTGAGCGTTATCAAAAGTACGGCTCATAATCGAAATAGCGCTAAATCTGTCATTTCCCGTGCTGATTAAGGGGGGTGCACAAAGGGACGTTGCGTAACGTGCGACTCCTTAACCTAATTGTTATGCACCGCTGAATCCCCGTAAGAGTATAATTACGATGAACACACTCGCTGTGCCGAAACAGGCAGCATGCCGTGAAACAAAGGTAAATAGGATGAGCGGAGTTTGTTCTGGCAAACATACGTTCGCTTCGCTCGGATAAAATGGATAATAAAAGGATGAAGCAAGACCAAAGTGAGGAGAAGAGTACCGCAAAATAATTCTGGCGCACAATTCGAAAGCACAAACCGGAACATCAAACGCATATTCATATGGGCGCAGGACACTTACCATTTTTTTTAACTATGACGTAAAAAGTCCGTCCCGACGGCGGAGAGCAGCGCAAGAAAAGCAAATTTACAGATTTCCTTCAAGTGTAACGACTTCATTAGCGATGCAACGTCATATTTCTCAAAACCACGCGGTGTATTTTGCGCAGTGAATCCGTGGAAGATACTAAAGAGCGTTTCCCGCACTTTACACGTAACACGTATACGTCCCTCAAGTAGCGCGTCGAGAACCCGTGTATCTGGAAAAACGAAAGCCCTGACAGCGTGCTTAAAAAAAAAAAAAAAAAAAAAAATTCACAGAGCGCAGGATGACGCACTTCACGGTCCGGTACGAGTATAAAAAGAAATGAAGAAAAGGAAAACCCCACGTAAGGACGACGGTAAGAACAACATCAACAATGCCATGCTCTGCAGCAGGATACACGGCGGGGGGGGGGGGGGGGGGGGGGAGGCGCGTAGCTTAACGTGTCGCGCGAACAACAGAGAAAGTAACGCACGAAACCAGGCAGCGCTAATCCCTAATTAGGTGCGCCGGCGCACTGACAACCGCACAGAATACTGCAAATAAAACTACAAGGAACTGCGCACCACGGTTCACGGCATCGGAGCGGAGGAAGCGCTCGCAGGACAACGCCGAGCGGCTCAAGTTCTCTGCGACGAAACAATCCGCCAGCCAGCGAAGCGAACATGCGCTGCAAGGAAGACGTCAAATAACGAGCACAACCGGCGCAAGAGGGTCGCGCAACGACTCGAAAGCCGAAGAGCTCACGTTTTCCAAGAGGCTCCTCCTTGCGTGGCCTCCCGTTCTTTCCTCGAGCGGCAACGAAATCCGAAACACGGCCCCAGTTAAAAGAACGCGCGCCGTCGATGCATCATTGGCTGAAATGCTTGCTTGCTTGCTTGCTTCCTATACCATGGCGCATACCCACCACGGGGGATTGGCCAAGAAGCCGGCGGTTAATTGAAAATGCGGGCCGAGCGTCGTCGTCGTCGCCGCTCTCCGAGAGAACGTAGCCAGCGTGCCGCGCAGAACGGGTATTCCGAAATACGTGCGCGTAATTTTATTAAATCGCTCAAAACACGCATAGGTCGCTCCCCCCCCCCCCTCCACTTTCAGGATTATAAAATAGAGAAATCATACCGGTACAAAAAAATCAAGAAGCAAATTGGGCATCCCCAATTTCAGGCCTATCGCTTTGATCAGTAAAATCAGCTGACGTAACCGCCATATCCTGAAAAAAAAAAAAACTACACATTTTTATCACTTTGTCAACACCGCTTCAGTAAAAGACTTTCAGCTGTCACTCAACTCCGAGAATAAATGAATGAATTAATTATTTATGATTAAGTATCGAAAATCAAAGGCGAGTATGCAGTATACCTATAATTCTCCTAGTTCTGTGCGAGGTATTTGACAATATTCCAAAGGGAAAGAACCCACAACTAAGTTCAAATATTCAGCCCCATAGAATAAAACCAAAGTAAAATTAAAACAACGACATAAAATAAAACTACCCGACTAACCGATCATAATTTCATTGATCTGTTCGGGCTCAACGCAGAGGTCTCGATAGGAGTACACCCGTCAAATCTTGAGTGCTTGAAGGGTGTATCCCGACTTTTGTTTTATTTCTAGCTTAAATTAACCTTTTCCCGCTTATTCTACATGTTAAAATTAGGCTGTTGACGAATACTTTATCAGAAAGGAATTAACAGGCTTAACGACCATTTAACCTTATAGACGAAGCGCCGAACTGTTTTTAATTGGTGTGAGATCAAAACAAGGAAGAAATCTGTGCCTGTTTTCGAATACTATACTGCCAGTAACGCGTTACTAAATCCAATTTCTGAACACAAATGCCTAGGCTAACTAAAAAATTTCATCATCATTTATAGATGGGAAGCTCACAGAACCAATCTACGTACCATGTTAAATACAATTTTTCATCCTACGATACATACGACTTGCGCCACCCGATAGAAACCTCCTCCCCAGCGTTCAAAACATTCGTAAAACCAGTTATAGAATATGCTAACACTGTATTTTCTTTTTCTATTCAGTAAACATAACATTAGAAAACTAAAGGGAAGACAGAGAAAGTTGGTCATGTTTATTTTTAACCAATCCACGCAAGCAGACTCATGCCGGGTTACCTATAGAGACAGATCCTCAAAGCAGGCCCAAGTCGTCTCGATTAAAGCTCCCGTTTCAGTTCCTCGGTATCTAAAAAATATCGCAGTTTCGCCCGAAAGGCGAAGCATCAATTGCGATAGCAAATTAGTAGAAAGCTATACGGAGTAAGGATAGTGGTTTTATCAGCTGTATAAACTTAGACATGCAGCAGCAACGCACAGAACTGTTGTCGACGCTGTCGGTGTTTTGCCGGTGTTCGCACCGAACGCGCGCGGCGTTGGTGACTGTTGCCGGTGCCTCTGGGGGCGGCTCGGAGGTTTTCGACGAGATCAGAATGGGACGCTCGTCGAGCAGCGTCAGAAATCTTACCCACCTTTTCGCCTCGCAACATGTTTATATAAATACGCATTTGGTGCCGCAGCTAAACGTCACCTCCCCTCCCTCCCTCCCCCCCCCCCCCCCCGGCCTTTCGCTCGATAGAAGAACGCGCGTTTGCTCTCTATATATGGTGATTGTAAAGGAGGAAAGAGACGCTTAATTCTGCAGCCCTTCAGGGAGCACGGCGCAGAACGCGCGTTGGCTTTCTGACGTGCGTTCGCTCCCCATGAAAGCGCGCATCCCTCGCGCCCTTTCACTCGCACATACAGCGTCCGGAGCGGGGCAATGATTTCATCGCCGTTGACGTCATACGGAACCTCACGGCGACGGCGACGGCGACGGCGACGCCGACGGCAGAAATCCGCTTTGGAGTGTCCATATAATTGCTATCGCAATAATAAATATTTACGCTATAAAAAAGGATGCAAAGCCGGGCTAGTTGGTTCATCTTAGCCGACAAAGAGCGCACTGACACAACAAAAACAAGATGCCATTAGAACTACTCATTTCACACTAACTGCTTGAAATACTCCTACTCACCGACAGAAATAAGACGCTGGGACCAAGCAGAAAATTCGTTACTTACACAGAATCGCTCACCCAGTTTAAAACCATAATCGATGAACATCTACCTATACACTACACAAGTGGATCTCATTGTTATTAGAATTTTTCAAACTGTATAGATCTGTTTGCATTTCGTATGAATTTCCGACCATTAAGACTCAAACTTATCGTAGTGCTTCGCCGTCTAACCTCGCCTTCCGCCATTTTTTAATAGCGAAGCTGTTCTAGCTAACCGTAAAAAGTGCCGCCTGCTGCCGCAAAACCTCGCCGAGCTATGACGTCACTGCGTTGCCCTGCAACCACCTCGCGGAGCGGCGTGTGCCTCGCCTCGTCTCCGTGCCATGCACATGTTGCCTTGACAAGGGACGTTAAGGAGAGGGAAGGAAAGCATGCACGCGGCGCGCGCAATGCTCGGGAGAGGGAAAGGGAAAATGAGAGCGAGATAGAGAGAGAAAGAAATTGTAGCAGCACCAACGAGGCAGCGCGCAGAGCTGCTGCCGACGCCATCCGCGTTGCCTAGCCGCGCATGCGCCGAAGCAGTATCGATGACGTCACCTCGCGTTGACTAGTAACCGCCGGCGCAGGTGCGCGCTCGCTTCGCCCGACACAGACACAGCTCCGCCGAGCACCCACCAGCTGCGCGCTACTGCGCATGCGCCGTGACGTCATGGCGGCATGTCGACTGCTGCGCGCCGCCCGTACACTGTGCAAAGCTTTCGCCCAGTGTGCATGCGCTTGGCCTCGGAGTTTGCCATAACAGGGGCTGGGCCTAGTCGTGTCACCTTTCACTAGATATCGTGCGGCTAGCTTCCAACCCGTTCGGCGTCGGCAAGCAACAGCGTTCTTGGCACTGTGCCAACCTTGGTTAACCTGCCTGCGTTTGTGGCATGCCAGGAATGATGTCGCTCGTAAGCGCCGACGCGTCCAGCGCTAGTCACGCGAAATGTCGCGAAAGGGAAGGTACCTCCTAAAATGATCGCTCGAGAATACCTTCCCTGCATGCGTAGTTAAGTTAAACCAAGTTAAGACCCAGTAGCAACCAAGTTAATAACTAGCAGTAGCAGCCAGTAAGACTTGAGGATCGACAGTTTCGCTGTGTCTAAGCTTTGCACGACCGAGTGCCAACTTGCCAGTTTTTTCCCCCATTTTGACGTGAAACGTCCTTAAAATCGGTCAAAGGGGTTCGCTCGCTAAAACCGCACGAGACGAAAATGTTACAGCGTTATCGCTTGTATCTTGGCAACCGTACCACCCACGCACCTTACTTTGGTATCGTTGTGTAGAAGAAAGAAGCCATTACTCGATCATGCATCTGCACGTGCACAGATGGTGCCGTTGTCGCGCCACGCATGACAGAATCGGAGCTAAATTTAGCCTCTCGTTCGGCGTTCAAAGAGGCATAGCCCCGCAGTACGTTTGTCGATCAGGAGTGGTCGCCTTTGACAGAGCTCACTATGCCATAGTAGGTATATAATTTATCAAGCTCAAACCAGTGCTCGTCAGGAGTTATAAGGCCTACTAGTGTTCAATTTGTTGCAGAAATTTCTCGCTTGCTCGGCTATGCCCCTCCCTACGTTCGACACGTACGGTTCAAAAATGGCACGAAGAGACTCGATCCAGGATACCCAACCCCCTTTGACCACGGCGGAACGTGTCTGCCTACATAGGGTGCGCAATCGCAGGAGGTTGAGGCAAGCGCAGGAGCCTCAACCATCTACGTGTGCCGCGGACTCGAGCGGCGCAGGGCACTATCGGGCGCCACCAGTAGGAGGGTCATTTCTTTACCCTAGTGCCCAAACAACCAGCGCAAATCAAACGGCCCCACTACGAATAGGGAGCGAGCCCGACTGCAAAATTAAACCTTAAGACGCGTCCACTATCTGTGACACAAGTTAGGCCTGTAAGCTTTCTAATGCGTGAATAAATGTAACTTGTGCATTTGGTTACGTCGTTTCCGTACCCTAGTGCCCATACACCGTCTGAAGCGTGCGCAAGACGTTGCACGTGCCCCACTGCAGCTGCATCCCTGATACAGCCTACACGATTTTTTTTCGGCACTGCCTAACATGCGCCTTCAAATTCCGCATATGGTACGAAATCGAAAATCACACGAGGAGTGATTTCCGCTAAGTAAAACAGAAATGTACCGTGATTATATCTTTAAAAACGTTCGATCCCCATATTTAGGTATACTGCCGATATAGTGAGAGATCGTTGCAGGAAGGGGGCTACAGCAAAATAAAAATGCCTGTAAAAGAGAAATCACAATGGGATAAGAACAAACATACTGTGAGATAGCTAACTACATCATGACAAAACAGTCCTGCGGCTGTGCCAAGTAATTAATGAAAACAGCAAGAAGTACTTCTCCATCAGGAGGTACTGAGCACTCTGACACAGCGGTGCAGGTACTATAAATTTGCGACACACGACGTTCATCAACACCGCATTGCACACCAACACAGGCTGTTCACAACTGTCACGGAGCGGCATAGTTTCGAGGCATCGACACGCCGATTAACGGGCGTCAAAAACGTCGTGTCCCACGGTGCGGCATATGGAAAGCGACACGCCGATTAACGGGCGTCAAAGCCGTCGTGGTCCCGCGGTGCGGCATATAGTTTCGAGAAAGCGACACGCCGATTAACGGACCCAAGTGTGTGCGTGTGTGTCCGTGCGGTGCAGTGCGGGGGCCGGACCTAGGACAGCGGGGGAAGAATCAACCATTCCCTCGCCCCTGATTAAAAGGGGCGCGGCCAAGTCTTTTGGGAGGAGTCATAAAATAATTGGGTGAACTCTGCATACCTGCAGTTACCCGACATAGGGAACTAGGGAAAGGAGAGGCTATTTAAGCGCAGGTTTTAGGCCCTGCTAATCAGTCTAGAAGCTGAGCCTGTAATCTGCTGAGAAGCACTCAAGGAGCTATAGTGCCGTCCAGTATCGCCTGGGCCGCCTAGCCGCGTCGGAACTTCAAGTAACTAGTTGACGTACGAGACGTCAAACCAGCAACGAAGCTCAAGGTAGTTCCCCTCAAGTTAGCTCAACCTGCTTGAGGGAAGTCGTCAGATCTAGCCTCCCGGGAAACCCAGCCCAGCAATCGCATCCACCTCGACAATATCGGCCCGCCAGCATTCTTCGGGAAAGCTCTGCGCGCCGTGTTCACGGTTTATGGACTTGCTGCTGCTGCCCGGCCACGCGTATGACATCGTTTGTTTTCTTTTGAACTTTGTTTTCGTCAATTACTGTTAAGTGTATTCTTGTGTATTTGATCCGCTCACTGTTTCATTTTTATATCTAATCTTAAATTGCTCGTCGTATTTATTTGTCATCATCAGTGTGCTATATTAAGTTCAGGTGTGTTAGTTTTCTTGCGTCATTTTTTTATTATTTGTTGTAATTTGTGCATCGTTATCAGTCAATAATTTTTTTTTTTTACTCCCGACTCTGACTCTTTCACTGTGTTCGCTTGAGTACGGAACGACCAACCGACTTTTATAGCCCGTCGCTCGACTTCGCGCCGACGGCGAACGGGTACAGCCGTGACAACAACATAGGCTGATCGACTGTTCGTTATGGAAACAAATTTTTTCACTCTAATGCGCCACCGTTGTAAGCATTAAACACGTTTCCGGTACTGTTTTGTAACAGTGCCGATAGGCAATTAAGTTATGCGCGCAGTGCTTGATGGACTGGACAACAGTGCACTACCAGAACAGAAAGTGCTAGGCCGGCACTCCCAAAGAAACTCCGCGCAGAAGGCTACACCTGCATCGCTGAAGTTCCTGATGTCCACAGGCCTATACATAATAGGCTTTGAGAACGCTGCCTGCTACCGTTGCTATACCACGCGGTTGTGTCTACCCCATCTGTTTCGTTTGTGCTCATCTCGCTCTTTTTATGTCCCCCTATACCTTGCTCCCATGCAAGATATACCTAACCAGAACTACGTATACCTCTTGGTTAATCTCCCTGTTATCTACACATATATGTCTCTCTGACAACGCTATATACGTGCTTATACTCGTAGCCTCCGATTTACAGGCACAAACGGCCAAGCATGATGCTAAACCGACCCCTCCCCCTGTCTGCCCTTGGGAGGCGCACACGCCGCGAAAAATAACAATAGCCTAATAAATAAAAGATCCCTACATCCCTGCCTCGCAACGAATGACTTTTTTAAAAAGGTTTCAAGTATTCCCTATGATACTAGCCGGAATCTGGGCAAAACAAAAACAAAAATAATTTGTCCCCTTCTGCTATTTCTCCCCCAATTACGTTCTAACAGGCCGCAACTATCCGGTAACATGCTGGCATAGGTCTGAAGACTCGCGGTTCGCTCTCGCGCTTCAAGAACGTTTTTGTTGTTGTTGTTTTTGTGCGTGCGTGTGCGTGTGTGTGTGTGTGTGTGTGTGTGTGTGAATATGGGGCTCAGAGCCTTGCTCTCGCGCGCTTGTTTTAAAATTTGACGCCAATGAATGTTCGCAATTGGACACCATTCAAAAATTCCTCACTATTTGCATTTCTCGAAAGGCACATGAGAGTTCGTTGCTCTTGCGAGCGATACTCCGGCGCCATCGCTCGCCGCGGGCCCCGTAACCATAGCGTTTATTACAACAATTACTGGAGGGAATTCTGGGCGCTAGTGTCTACGGCAGCTGCGAGCGGGGCGGTTCGACCAGCAAGGGAATGATCAAGGATTTGCCTAAAATTCGTCCTTCTGACTTCAAACGGCTTCGTGACTTTGTAAAATCGTCATGTTTATAACAAAGAACTGCGTAATAAATATTCAAACAAAGATTATTAAAACTGTCCGACTCAGGATTCGAACACAGGACCGCTATAGCACAGAATCCCGATATTGAAAGCATTACGCCACGGACGCGTGCATCGACAAGCGCCACAGAACGCCCTTGTGAATTTCTCGCGGGCAAGCCAACGCGTTGAGAGGCTTGGGGACCTCGACAGGCTGAACCGCTGCACTTAGTAGCGATTGTGCGTGTTCGCAGGGCCACATTGAAAAGTATATCTTGCTCTGAAGTTTAGGATGGAGGCAGATAAAGCGTAATAAACAAAGCCACAAGAACGTCTGAATCCACAAGCACGAAGATCAGACAAATCCACGTACTACCCATCATTCCCATGGTGCCTGAACTATTGCAGCGCCAGTATTCCCCCTAGTAATTGTTGTAGGAAACTCTATGCCCGTAAACAGTCAGCACAGTCACGTCCAAAAAAGTTCCTTATTGTGACGATCTAAGCGTGGTTGCAAATTCAGTACCTCATTCCCCACTTCATTTCAACTTTTAGACCAGCGAACGCCGCGCTTCGAAATGTCAAGGCAGCAGCGAGGCGCAATCGACGACGTCCCACATACTCTGACTACGTTGCACGGCCTATCTGGCGTCGCTGACGATTTCTGCCGCTCCTTGAGCGTCCAACTCTTTTGGGAACTAAAATTGAAGCGGCGCACTATTTCCTAAAACGAGCCAGAGGAGAAAAAAAATATGCCATCAAATCCGCAAAGCTCCCCCGCACAAGGGCCTAGGGCTTTATCGAGCGACAATCGGGCGATTGGCCTGTGCATGTGAGCGGGAAAACTATTTGCGGTCTGCCAGACGAACCGATCGAATATTTCCCGGTGGAAATTGTTCGCTTCCGCGGCCGGTATCGACGTTGCTCACCGTCCGAAGAAGAGGTCGGGTGTCCCCGAGACATGCTTACGCGGGAAAATGCTGATAAATGATAACTATAGGTCACTCGGCGGCCACAAGACTATCGAACACTGACCTTAACGTTACTCGAACCTACGACGGTATCAAGAGGCTATGAAAGGAGCGAGGGAAAAAAAATTAAGCGGGAACGTTCTGTGACAATTCTACAGGGACGAATACACACAAAATTTCGTTCGTAAGAGCGGTTAGTGAAAAGGTAGCCGCTTTCGCTACATGTCCAGTATGACGATTGGCTGGCAGCACCTCTACTTACGCATAGTTCTAGCATAAGAACTTTTTTGTGTAAATACGGACCCTAAAGCTATATATATATATATAGTCGTAAATGACACAAACAAATTTTTACGGGGAAAGCGCAGCGAACATAAGTATATAATTGAAAGGGGCCTTCCATCACACGATAGGCAAACGCTCGCTTTCAGTCGCCTCTCGCGCAGTGCATGCGGAGAGCGTCATAGAATAACACCATGAACCCAAGAGTGCCTTGAAAGTCCTGGAAACCATGCAGAGGAGCGAATCCCCAAGAGTAAACGCGCCGTAGGGACAGAGGAAGAGCCGAGGAGACGGCGTCAGGTGAGGTTGGCTTCTGGATGAAATAGCTGCCTGATGTCCTTGTATTCTCCTAAGCCTTTTTTTTTTTTTCGCTCGCCCACAAGATGCATTGCGCGTTCGAAACTCAACGCAAATTTTTGAAAGAGACGTTGGCGCGCGTTTTTTTAAGCTCGCATATTTTTCCAGTCAACTTCAATGAGACAATATATATCGAGATTAAGAAAAGGAGTAAAGCTTGAGAGATGGCCGCATTTCACCGGTTATTTCCGAAGGGAATTGTCAAACAAGCACGCCAACGTAGAGGACTCGTTCACAGAAGTTTCAAAGTAGGCAAAATGGCATGTCCATGAAGGGTGCCCACGTTGAATCCGCTTTTTAGAGGAGCGGGAGGAAAAAAGTACGAACACGGTCTTGAGCATGCGTCCCTTTTCTCACACGGAACTCGCCGTGCCGTAAATTCCACAAAGTCGGGTCACCGTGCGCGCACGCCCGCGCTGCACCGACATTCTCATCAATTGGAAACGCTTTCGATTTCCAACAGAGGGAGCAGTATTTGGCTCATTGCGCCGCAAATACTTCTTCAAGTTTAGTACAGCGAGAGTGCACAGAAGATGTTCACAGAGAGAGCTAATCGTGAATAGTGAAAATCCATACACACCATCCGAGCCTCGTTTCAGAGGCGCATAAGTGCACAGCAACCATCACCTGGCGAAATTTCACGCTAAATTTGGTGCGGCACGAGATTTCACGAACCACCTCCATCCGTCAAACTCCGGTATGTTATGCAGCCACTCCAGGTCGCTCAATGTTGCTAAAAAAACTGCTTTCTCGGCCACGCACTTCCTCTCCTTCCATGTGCACGTAATGACGAAGGCACAGGAGCGGGAGAGATGCATTTCCGAGACGACGAGGAGGTAATAAGCTTGTCACTAAAGCGCGTTTCGCTTTCCACTTCTTTACCCTGCTGAGTTTTTGCCACGCCGGGAACAGCTTCCGGCGCACGTCCGAAGGCGGGTATACACGCAGCCGAGCCCTTTGAGTGCATCAATGAACTATGGGCAGCACAGCAATGAATCCGAATAAAAAGACGTTCGCCGGCACAGGCGATATTTAATGACCCGCGTCCTGCAATTAAGGACGCATTGACGCATCTAACCGCAGAATCATTCGGCGCGAGTTCTGAATGGCAGCCGTTTCGCCGAAACTTTTCTAGAGGGAAAACCCACGCACGTACGCCAACACGTGCAAACACGGGCATATTGGAGAAGTTAAGAATGAGGAAATTCAGGAACAGAATCACAAAGGTGTCGTTCGGAGCACGGTGGTTGCGCCCGAACACAACAGATTGCGCTTTGTGTGGAAGAGCGGACCACGTGAGGAAAGCACGCTGCGTGTCCACGCGGCGATCTTGCCAGTGGAGCGAAAGTGCCGGCCCATTGGTTTTTTTTTTTTTTTTTTTTTTGTATTAACGCGATAGCGTTTAGGGCCCCGTGTCGCAGAAAATCCGGCGTCGGCAACCGGCGTGTGAACGCGGGTGGCGGAGAAAATCATCCAACCACATCGACCTGCGCAGGCCCCCCACGCAAGGTTTTGGTGAACAAAAATTGAATTTCTCACAGTGAAATCCGTCAGAAAAAATTGTAAAGTACGACTTGACCATTCGGCAGTCAGATTCGCCGTCGGATTATAATTTGAATGTATGAGAAAACCTAATTCTGCTACGAGGAAACTCAAACACAAACCCCTTTTCCAGCATTTCTACCAGACCTGCGCGCGTCGGGGCAATGGCAAACAATTAATAAAATAATAAAAAAGGTGCTAGAGCCTTCACATTCTTATGTAAGACCACTTATATTGCCCCTGGAAAAACGTCATTCCAGCAATGCATTTAAGTTTAAAAGTGAAGTCGACTTTAAGGGGATCGGTGTAAGCTTGGTCTTTGTAAGCTGGCTTTCCCACGTTCAGTGTTGCAGTGAATGAAGCCAACTTGCCGTATGCGAACGATGCGATGCGAACGGGTCCCGATAACGCTATCGCGTTCTACTCTTAAATGCGAAGCTTAAGCGTCCTCCCCAATTTTTATTTATTTATTTATTTATTTATTTATTTATTTATTTATTTATTTATTTATTTATTTATTTATTTATTTATTTATTTATTTATTTATGGTCGTAAGAAGAACGAAAGCGAGAGGAGAATGCTGCTGGCCGTACCTAACGGTTGCGGGGAGCACACGCGCCCATTTCCTCCCGCGTACTCACGTCGCCCCGTTCGCACGTTGCGGATGCGTCGAGAGCTGGCGTAGGCACGGGAGTTGAGTCACTGTATAGGCTCCTTTTATAGGAGCCTATACTGTAACTCTACGCGGGAGAGGCGCACTACGCCCTCTCCCGGTTCTCCCTCGGCTCTCGTTTTTAACAGCGGAGCTGTTTAACCAATCCGTAATGTGTGCCGCCTGCCACTGCGTTGCCTAGCAACCACCTCGCGGAGCGTCGCGCGCTATGCTCGGGAGAGAGAATGAGAAAATGAGAGCGAGAGAAACAAATTGTAGCAGCACCAACGAGGCAACGCGCAGAGGTGCTGATGACGCCATCCGCGCTTCTCCGTTTCCCCGCATTAGCGCCGAACGCTCGCGGTATCCGTGACTGCAGCAGGCGCCTCTGGCGGTGGCTCGGCCGAGCTCCCACCATTTGCGCGCTACTGCGCATGCGCCGTGACGTTATCCCGGCGTGTCGTCTGCCGCGCGCCGCCCGTACACTGTACATAGCTTTCGCCCCACTTCCCCTACGTGTGCTCGGACTGCAAGTTCTTCGCGAGGCGTTCCCCGATGCCACGGACCACGAGGAAATGCTTGTACACTTCGCATAACTTAGCATCATTTTGAATTACTTCGTATAACTTAGCATCCCTTCGTATAGCCAGGACCAGCTAGGAACCGATCAGCTCCGTTGTGTCTTTAGCTTGCGCCACTAGTGCAAGCTACCCCGAATTTTTTTCTGAAATCGAAATGGCCCGCGGCGCCGCTGAAACACTCTTTATAAACTCCCCGTGAAACACCTGCACGCTATCATCGTCAGTTGCACCCCTTTCCTTCCCCTTCTCTCTTTCCCTTACGCAGAGTAACAGGCCAGAGACAAAGCTCCTCCGGACGACATCTATGCTTTTCTCACATTAAAATGTTCTCTCTCGCTGTCTCTCGCAGTTTCCACCACCTTCTGTAACAAAGACGTGTGAGGACCACAAATAACCGTTCCAGACGCATTAGGGAGAAGATCGACACCTCCTTCTACTCTCGTAAGATATCCTACAAAGCAGGAAATTCCTTTTTTTTTTTAGTTTTCGCTTTCTCTGTAGCGTACGCGCCTTTAGTGAACAAAAATTCCTCGCGAAAGCAGTGGCGATGTGCGTCCCGTATCGATCGCAGAAACCAGCCCTTGCGGAGAGCTCCTGGTATGTTACGAGCTAAGCGACAGGTGTTAAGTCACGCGCATCAAGAGTCAAGACGAAGAGAACAATGTCTCGTCCAACTTGCACTCTACGCCGTTGAGCGTCGAGAAAGTTGAGCGCCGTGTTCACGGCGTTCTTCAGATTTCTTTCTCTTGGCTGCTCGCCTTGGAGGAAGAAAAAAAAGAGAGAGGAGGTTACTTCGCTGTAGTTTTTCCTTTCCCGTAATAAAGTGAGAGGAACTGAAACAGAGTGACGAGAAAAAGGAAAGAAGGAGAAAAAAAAAACAATGCAACCTCGAGCTGACACATATAGTAGTGCTTTTGCACTGAAACTCACACGTTAAACGTGCAGCACGATTCAAAATGCATGCAACGCCTCTCACGGAGAACCATTCGCGAAAAGGAAACTCATCACGGCAACAAGCTTCAGGTATCTCACCATAGCAACAGCATTCAAAGAGGGCGAATACACAGTAACGTTCCAGTATATTGACCTTTATCACGCCGCTAATCTTAATAACACAGAGAAAACAATGTCAGATGGAGATGCCTTGTGGTGCCGGCCGGTAGATTGGCTGTTGCAAAACCGGCGCACCACAGCGAGAGGGTCATGTGAAAGGAACGTAAACACTACGATACAACAATCAAACTTCTTTTTTTGTGAAAAACAAACTCGCAGGACACGCGTGCGTATAGGTGCACACAACGGAGGCCCGCCCGTCCTCCAATTCGTGACTTTATTGTCAGCAGAAGAGCTCCGAGTCATCGTTTGGGTAATCAGCAACGCAGAGGCAGCGAGTAATGTGATCGAAGTCGCCGCGCTCGCTTTCTTGCTGCATTCTACCCTGCTGTTGTCTTTTCTTTTTTTCTTTATTCCTACGTTCCAGTTACCAGCAAACAGGCTCGGCGAGCCCTGCGGGCCCTTCGTTACACTCTCACTTTGCCGTGGATGCGTAATTAAAGGGACCCCGCTTCACACTGCCGCCGCCGCAACGCACCCGGCCGGCTCCACGTTTGTCGTTTTCTCTCTCTCTCTCTCTTTTTTTTTTCTTTGTCTCGCAATTTCCTCGACCCGGTTCGCTTGATCGGCTTGAATAGTGGCAGACAGAGGATTTACCCGGGGGGTGGCGAAAAGGATCGGTCGTCCCCAGGACGCACGGTGAGGCGGACCGCGGGCGTCGACGCGGGCTGCCGGCGCGACGGCCGCCGAACGACGCCGTGCGCTGTGCGCGGGGAGGAAAAGCGGCTTGCGCGCGGTCAGGCGGCCGGAGGTGAATAATCCCCGTGAAATGCGGCTCGCTTTTGTTGCGCGTAGACCCCGCGCCGCGTTGGCATTGCGCGTCCTTCCACACTCGAACTTCCGCATTCGGCTCCAAGCCTAACGCGAGAGCGAGCGCAGGAGATTGCCCTCGACGGCGCGAACGGCGTCACGGATACGCTCTCTGGGAAAAGCGACGACGCCGGCGCAGAGGCAGAAGAAGCACGCACCGCATCAACTTCCACCGACAGCCGTGCGCGTCGAAACGCTATAGAATCCGCAGTTGCGGCCGTCGAGGGTGCGCGACGAAGGGACGCAGGAAATGTACGCTCAACCGCAAAGCCTATAGCTACGCGCAGGGAAGTGAGAGAAGGCGGCAGTCTCCGAGATGCGAACGTAACAGGATTGCACACGCATCGACGCTGCAATCGAAAAAGAGAAAAACTTATCCTGCAAGCCTGAGAGAGGCTTATGGGCAGCACTAACTATACCGATGAGTTCGAACGCAATTCCGTGGACGCCAACGTGGCTGCACTGTATGCGAACAAAATTGCGCGCATGACCGTATACAGCATTCAAAGGGATTTCGCGCATTGAGAAAACTTGTCAAGAAATTACGAAGAGCTTCCTGAAAGGCCGAACCGAACAGATGTTTCTATAAATGAAACGAACGCGATAAAATCGTACTTTTTTAATGTTTCTTTACGCACAACCCTCCATCGTTTTTAATCAGATGCGGAGTACACGCGTGGTGACAGTTTGCTCTTTCAACACTTCCACCTGAAAAACTCAAGTACCATACAAGTAGTTCTGCATCCAGTTCGAAGCAGTTCGCCTGAAGAAGTCTTATCAGGAATGCTCTAACCACGGTAATGGGCTCTATGAAAAACATATCTGTGAACAAAAAATATCGAAATAATTAAATGAAACGTACCGACTAAATGATCTTAGCAAACATCTACAAGGACTCCACAGCTACCTTGGTTCTCCACAAGAAAAGTAGAAAGTTACCTATCAAGAAAGGGGTCAGGCAAGGAGACACAATCTCTCCAATGCTATTCACTGCATGCTTAGAATAAGTATTCAAGCTCTTAGACTGGGAAGGCTTAGGAGTGAGGATCAACGGCGAAGATCTCAGCAACCTTCGGTTTGCAGATGACATTGTCCTATTCAGCAACAATGAGGACGAATTACAACAAATGTTTGAGGACCTTCACTGAGAAAGTGTAAGAGTGGGTTTGAAGATGAATATGCAGAAGACAAAGATAATGTTCAATAGACTGGCAAGGGAACAAGAATTCAGGATCGCCAGTCAGCTTCTAGAGTGTGTAAAGGAGTGCGTTATCTAGGTCAGCTACTCACAGGGGACCCTGATCATGAGAAAGAAATTTACAGAAGAATAAAATTGGGTTGGAGTGCATACGGCAGGCATTGCCAAATCCTGACTGGGAGCTTACCACTGTCGTTGAAAATAAAAGTGTACAATCATTGCATTCTACCGGTGCTAACATATGGGGCAGAAACTTGGAGGTTAACAAAGAAGCTCGAGAACAAGTTAAGGACCGCACAAAGAGCGATGGAACGAAAAATCTTCGGACTAACGTTAAGAGACAGGAAGAGAGCGGTGTGGATCAGAGAACAAACGGGGATAGCCGATATTCTAGTTGACATTAAGCGGAAGAAATGGAGCTGGGCAGGCCATGTAATGCGTAGGATGAATAACTGGTGGACCATTAGGGTTACAGAATAGATACCAAGAGAAGGGAAGTGCAGTCGAGGACGGCAGAAAACGAAACTAGGTGGAGTGATGAAGTTAGGAAATTCGCAGGCGCAAGTTGGAATACGCTAGCGCAAGACAGGGGTAATTGTAGATCGCAGGGAGGGGCCTTCGTCCTGCAGTGGACATAAAATATAGGCTGATGATGATGACCGACTAAATGATAGCCTACAAGGTTATTGTAATTTGAAGAATAGCGTCCCACGCTGGGCGGTATCTATACGACTTTTTAGATTTCTAAAAATACAATTGGGTGAGAACCCGCAATGCTTGTCACACTCGGTCATAAAACGGTATAGCAATTAGCAATGCACCACAAGCACGCTACCCATTTTACGGAATAATCCAACTATTTTCATCACAATATTAAGATTTTTCATTTACATATACCAGTTGCAGAATTGTGCAATTAAAACAACCATAATTCGCGTACACAAGACCACGAAGAAAAGCTATGCCAAGATGAAGTATTTGAGTACGACTTCTGCACGGCCTAGTTAGTATGTGATTATCTAGAAATTCGGCGAAATGAATGAAAAGAATGAAAAAAAGGACAAAAGAGACAAATACAAAGACACTAACAACACCTTATTTTCTAAAAAACAGTGCGACCAATCTGCACACTCCACTGATCAAGCGCATTATGCCATTGCTCAAACGCTACGTTGCGACAACATTCCTGGGATGTCGCATCTGCGGAAGAGTACAAATAAACCGATATGTATTGCTGAAACATTCGTCCCTTTTTACGCTTTTAAATAATGCTTCATCCAGTGAACCGCGCTCGTCCATAAAACCAGTCGGGTAGAAAATGACTAAACTTAGAAAGTACACGGCAGTAAGGTCGAATTTTGCTGGTACTACATGACGCACAATCACATTACAGCTTGCTGAAGCTTCTAGAGAACCTAAAGTGCCACCCCACGAGTTCGTTTGTCACCATAAAAACGAGCCGAATTCACGAAGCCTTTCGTTCGTAATTGCTCTTTAAAGGTCAATGATTGGCCGCCTTCGCTAATAATATGTCCAGCATCAGGATTGGTCAGATTTTGCTCTTACGAACAATTACAGCGTAATAGCTTTTTGTGAATACGGGCGCAGAAGTATTGCTAACAATAAGGCCGGCTGAGAAACTCAAGAGTGCTGCTTGCTCGAAGGGATAGACCGTCTTTTAAAGAAAACCCCTGAGAGGCTGCGACCGACAGCCATCGTGAGGCGATGCAGTGAAGTTCTTCGAGAAAGAATATACTTTAAAATTTTTCAAGCAGATAAAGACGGTGGACTTGTTGTGTTTCTGAGTGACGTGTACGTTGAAAAAGCCGTTCAAGCCATTGTGAAAGGTTTTCACCCCTCTGGAGGAGAATGCCGGAACGGTTAAACGAAATTTAAAAATAAAAATAAAAACACACCGTGTGAGCGTTTGTCCCGAACAGCTGGCTAAAGAAGTATTAAAAATGCAAAGCTGACACCGTAAAGCTTTCATTCTTCGCGAAGAAGTGCAAGCCTGACGTCCCTTTCAGAATTAACGCGCGAGAGAACGAGCTTCGCGGCAACAAAATGGCAGTGGGTTTTCGTTCGACGAGTTGGGTATTCAAGCACGCTTGACCATTTTATCGTTAAAAAATTCTGACGAAGTAGCTGAGTTCTTGCAAAGTGTCAAGCACAGGGGGAGGAAGGAAAGCAAGAAGTGAAAGGCAGAGAGGTTAACCAGGTTAAGTGTCCCGTCGGCTATACTCGGCACAGGGGGATGGGAAAAGAGAAGGTAAAAAAAAAAAAAAGATGAGAAAAATGAGAAGGTAAAAAAAATGAAGAACGCATCAGTTCGCACATGCACCAGTAAAACGAACCATCGCACACTCCAGAGTATGCAAGGCCAAGTTCTACGGACGTGTCTCGGCCTCCCTAAGTGTGCATCCACAATCGCCACAGCGCGTGACCCCCCTACAGCAATGTACCAAATTGCAGTCGACGCTCTCAGAGTGAACATTCGACATGTCGCAAGGATCCCTTTCACCATCTTGCTTGCCTGCCAACAACTAGGCCACACGAGTTTTAGCCGTCTCCTGACTACCTCACGAAGCATCGCTACCATCGAATTACGTCCCAGCAGCATGGCCTTCGTTGCCACTGTGGTCTCTGCCTTCACCTCGAGTATGCCTTACCATTCCAGGCATCAAGAAGAAGAAAGCACAAATGCCGTCAAGCACAGATTATGCCTTTTCGGTATAAGCAATGAAGATTGATTAAATTCAGAGCGTCACGTTGGGCATTATTTGCAGCAATTAAGACGTGTATTGGTGAGCACGGGGCTATTGACTTCCAGAATTCCACAGGCGCGTCTTTTGGGAATTTTCAAC
This sequence comes from Dermacentor silvarum, assembly GCF_013339745.2. Taxonomy (NCBI): domain Eukaryota; kingdom Metazoa; phylum Arthropoda; class Arachnida; order Ixodida; family Ixodidae; genus Dermacentor; species Dermacentor silvarum. The sequence goes on from NC_051154.1 coordinate 143,513,407, forward strand.
ATTGTCAGACTTTATTCTTAAGTCGACGTTTATCTCGTAAGACAAGCAGCTTTCCCTACAGCTACAACAGGTATACCGATATCGAGCCGTGCGGTGCACAGGTTCCTTTACAATATTTTTATATTATTGCGATAGCAATTATATGGACAGTCCAGGCTAATTCACACACTCGTCGTCACCGTCACCATGGCCGTAATGTTCCGTATAAAGTTCAAGTGTGATAAGAAAAAACGGTCCACGCATCGAATGCTGCGGGTGCGAGGGAGAGTGTGCGATGGTGAGCCGTAAATGAATGTGCTTTGATGCGCGCCGTGTTCCCGCGTGCCCAATGCTGGAGGCCACGTGATCAAGCGCACACTAGGGTAGGAGAGCGGGCGTCTCCTCCTCTAGCCCGGCCGTGGCTGCGCATCGCTGTCCGGTTATTTATATAGATAAGGTAACGCGAAATCTCGAAAACATAGCGAGCCGGCACGGCGTTTCGATGATTTTCCGGGCGCCCATCAAACTTGCGAAGTTCGCCCTCCCATTTATGCAAATGAAAATAACACTGTGAGAGGCTGCCAGAAGAAAAAGGAGAGGAAAGAAAACATGTCACGCCCTAGCTATATGTTCAGTCTGCCACAGGGTTAGAAATATACTTGAGCTGCGGCAGAAGCTCTATATTGGACAGACGGGTCGCTGCGTCCGCGGGGTGTTTAAGCAAATAAATCAATTCTTCATCAGTTCATTCATCTGAAGGCGCCCACAGAGCTCTGGACATCCCGGGTTTCGCCAAACTCATGCGTTACTCGATATAGCTACGGTTCGTTAGAATAATAATTGAAATGAGAAAACCCACACAGGTTTCTCAGTAAAAATGTTTGGGGAAAATTTGTCCTGGTCCGGGATTCGAACCCGGGACAAACGCCTTTCCGAGGCGCTCGCTCTACCTTCCTCCGCCTTGCGGAATTCCACAGAACTGACTTTCCATATTCATTGTCTATGTGCTTCGAGTTGTCGATCAATTCGCCCTTGCGCTGCGATCTGCCATCCTCCTGGTTAGCTCAGATGGTGCAGCGACCAACCCGGAAAGGTGTTGGTCCGGGGTTCGAATCCCGGACCAGGACACATTTTTCTTCAACTACGAAGCTTTGTTTTTGAGATACCCGTGTGGGCTTCCTTTGTAGCTTCGTGCTACATACGGGTGGATGTCAATTTTTCTTTTCATGGGCTTCAGTTACGTAAGCGCCGCTATCGCTATCTATGATGACGGGCGCCAGAAGGCCAGTCATTACAGAAAAGCTCTTATTTAGGAGAAGTTTTAGGAACAATGCTCAGCTGTTAATTGATGATGTTTGGTCCCTGGCAAGCCAGGAGGATGCCAAGCGTGTGTGTGTAGCCGCGTAATGTGAACCGATAACTTTCCCGGCGAGTACCGTGCGTCGATGCACGAGGATTGAGCGAGAGGCGCACGATTCCAAACGCGTGTTCGACATGGAATGATAGCGGCGCCTAAAATGTAATGGAGCTAAACAAACGCTTGCTGAAAAAAAAGTGAAGCGAACCGGAACGCGTTTGCGACAATTAGCGCGCTTTAGAGAACCACTAAAAGCCATCTCGTGGCATGCTCGAACATTTGAGAACCAAGCGTAACTTTCCGAGCGTGAGAATACACTACAGGTCCTGTATTGTGTGCATCAGAGAAACGCTGTCCGTCCATTCTGCATAACACCCATGCAGGTTTCGCGCACACCAATGCGCCGCCTACCAGCGCGTCGTTGGTTTTATAACCTTCCAGGCGCCAAAATAGAAAAAAAATTATAAAGCACACAATGTTCCCCCACTATTTCACGGCGCTCCGTAGGCGCCTGCATTAGACAGCTAGTTCCGCTAGGACCGTATACGTCACGCGTCAGCGATCGCCACGCACGCTGAATTTGTCTCAGTATACAGTTTCGTTTTACGAACTGCTCTGTTATCGTTCTTTTGTGTATAAATGCAACTGCTGCTCTCACGGGTTTCGGTGAGGGCTAACGACTTGTGGCCAAATTACAGGCAGCCCGCACTTTTTGTACCTGCTTAAATGTCAGCTGCAATCGTTTATTTCTGCCTGACTTAGGATGCCGGTCATATTATAATACATTTATGACCCGTAACATTTCTCGCTTTGTTCGAGCATTCTTCCAGCGTTGCAGGTTTTAGAAATAACGCAAACTCGTACGGCAGACATGTTGCCGTCTCTGTACCCTGCGATCATGGAAACAGATTGTACCTGTTTGCTTTTTCATGTTTCAATTCTCGCTGCGCACGTTGCCACTGTCACATGCAAGCGGCGCCACACGACGTTGAACACAAAACTAGCCCACTAAACATGGACAATGTCGTCCTGACAGAGTAAGTGCATCATCATGATCGTACCTAGGAACACCCTTCTAAGAAATTTGCCCCTGCCTTACTTCCTTTGTGCTACTTCCACCTTTTGACTTTACATCGATGCTATAAGGGCTATGCCAAGCTCCGTGATGTGATGTTGTTACGCCATACACCTCTCTGCCAGTGTTATTACTATGTCATGCTTGCCGACATATTGTATAATATGTAGTATCTGTAATTACTATTCCAATCCCTCCCTGTATTGCTTGGTTTTGCTGTACAAAAACAAAGAGTCAATTCGCAAGGCCGCAGACTGCGGCCATGCACTGTACATACTGCAGAGCCACCCAGCGCATGGTTTCTATAGGTTTTCATAACTACAGGGCCTGAATTCACGAAACCTTTCGTTCGTAAGTGTTTGCCAGCGGAGGGCCGCGTTCGCTAATGGCGTGTCTAATATCACGATTGGCTAGCGCTCTATACCAATAGCTTTACAGAAGCAAGATAATCGCACGAGAAATCTTCGTACAAAGTATATAGATGCCAGCCTATCGTGATGTTGGACATATGAGCACAGGCGACCGGCCAATGGTAAACCGCTCTTTTACAAACGAAATTATTCGTGAATTCAGCTTTTGGCATTCATCCAGTGCTCAAGCGGCGATTTGCAGGTTTAGGCAATCGCATTCGATCGGCAAGCGCGTAAGCGTGAAGGCACCGGTAACACAGGAGGAGGAGGAAAAGAAGGACAGGTAGGGAGGTCAACGAGACGACGTCCTGTTTGCTACTCTGCACGGGGGAAGGCGTTAAAAGGGATCAAAAGAAAGAAAGGAGAGAGAGAGAGAGAGAGAGGAAAAAAGGTACTCTCAGTGTGGACACGTGCTGTTGTCCATCACTGCACGCCTACAACCGGTCGCTGAGGCCAGTCGATTTCATGAATCGTACCAATGCCCGCGTCGCTTTGTAAGCCTGCGAAGCATGGAGCCATGGCCTGAGAATCTTTGTCTAAACAATATATAGATTAGCTAAGAGCTGACGGCCAGCTGCCTTAAAGCCGCCTGCGAGCGGAGCTAGACAGAATCCACTGCTAACTTTGCTACAACACGCAGGCGCACAGCCCAGCCTCAGTAACGAGAGGATCCTCGAAACTATCTGGCCGCTGCGCCGTTCTGCGGTAACAAACAAATCTTCCGCTCTATTTACGAAAGATGCCAACAGGCAGCAAGAAGGCAGAGTCAGGCACTTCCCTTACCGTTGCAGTTCTTAATTGGACAACAGCGGTCGCCTAATTAGATGCGCGTTTCTTCCGCGGCGCGCTCGCATTGGAGCGTCTGTGGCGCTGCGACGAGCGCGTAATGAGATGGACCGTCGCGCACAGAACACGCTCGAGAGACCCCGCGCATTTCTGCGCCCACGGTTCGCTGCGGCCAAAGCGTTCCTCGGCCTTCACGAGCGCGTAAACTTTTGTCTCTCTCTCTCTCTCTCTCTCTCTCTTAGACGCGTTACCACTTTCGCTATTAGTGCAATGCAACTTCGTCGGATTACGGGCCACTACGGCAAACCTCGCAGTGCATAAATGTGGCGACGGGCGAAGAGCTTTCGCTTCCTTCCTTTTTGCGCCCGTTGCTGCACGCGACTAAAGAAAATACCTGCCTTGACAACCATTGCCAGAACTCAAGCGGACGAGGAGCGTTTCTGTATTGCAAAACAATACAAGTTAATTTAGACAACGAAGAAATACTTGTCAAGGTGTTTGACGAAAAGGCAAACTAGTCTGTATGTGCTACTGGGACCACTGGTCACCTTGATGTTGCGAATATGTCTCTCTCTCTCTGTGTGTGTGTGTGTGCGTGTGTGTGGTGTGTGTGTGTGTAGTCTTGACATGGTAAATCTTGGAAATTATTTAAAATAACACGTCGACGTAGCTCAAAATGTGGAGCTATCCCGAAGATAGTGCAGTACAAGAAACTTCAGTCGGACGCTCTTCCCACTCCAACTACCCGAGGAGTGGTACGATAAAGTGCGGCGGGGAGTGGCTGCTATGTGACTCCCAACTCGCTCATGAAGGATTTCATCGACTTCAACAGGAAGTTGAATCGCCTTCCATCTTTTTCATTTCGGCAGTCCTGTAACGAGCTCTGCATGTAGATATCATGTCGCACACGTTATTTCCTAATAACCACGTTGTCACGTCGTGCACAATGGGCAACGTGGAAACGCAGACGCATCGTTTATCGCGACCATATAGCCTATCTAATTTACGCTGACGGTCGATACAAACCAATTCACAAAGATTTTCGTTCGTGCGGGTCCTTTTTGTAGGTGGCCAGTTTCCGTTCATTCCCAGCGGTCCCAGCGGCGCTTTGCACATGTTATCACAGCGATTGGCAGGAGGTTGTAAATGGTTTATGAAAAAGTCGATAGAGTCGTGCGCAAAGAATGCTTATACATTATACTGGACCGAGCTCACTCTCTTTTAACAGCGGAGCTGTTTAAGGTCGAGGTTGATCCCTACGGAGCGATGGTGTTCGCAGTTTCGAGCGAAGTGGAGAGAGTGCAAAATGAGGAGAGGAGATGCTGAGAGAGAAAGAAAGAGACAGACAGTGCGAGAGAAATAAAGGAATAAATATAAAAAAATGAACTTTCCTGGCGAGACGGGATTCAAACCCGGGTACCCACGGTACGAAGGCGAGCGTCATAACCATGATGCTATACACTCGCGCTTGCAGAACATGCATTTATGGGAGCCATATGATTGGGTTGTACCGACGATTGTAACACAACTTGCTATGGGCGAGAGAAAGAGAAAATGAGAGAGAGAGAGAGAGAGAGAGAGAGGCGGGATTTGAACGCGGGTACTCGCGTCCAAAGGCGAGCGTCATACCTGCAGAGCTCCGCTGTTTCATCAGATTCCACAAGCGTGGAGCTGGCCTAATTTTTTTTTTTTTTTGCCTTAGGCACAAAAACCCTCGAATACGTGAATGGCAACAACTTCGTATTCTGACCAAGTAACGAGTTCAGTGGTCGTAATTCATGACGAATTTGATCATACAAATGGTTTGTCATTAATTGGCTAGCCACCTTTGCTAATCGCAAGTTCTCTGTTATTTTCGTCAGGTACTTGTTCTTACGAACTGCAGTAGGCGTGAACGCTGCTTAGTGCCGATTACAGTTCCCCATTATCGGATTGTCATTATTATTATTGTTTACAGCTACTTGCAGGTCCTGCTCGGGCTTGTGCACTAATGGTTACAAGAAAATAGAAAGAACATGCGTCACAGCATACTTACTATAGTTATAAAAAGGAAACCATATATTATTATTATTATTATTATTATTATTATTATTATTATTATTATTATTATTATTATTATTATTATTATTATTATTATTATTTGAAAACATGTATACAATCACAAGAGAGAAAAGAAAGCAAGGAGCAGGTTGGCCGTTGCAGCCCGAAGTGGTGCGCCTGCCTACACTCTTCAGGAAGGAGCGGACAGAAACACAGAAATGGCATTAATGCAAACTGACCTGTTAAGACACTCTATAGAGACACTGTATTCATGAGAAATACGTAGCAAGAAAACGTATCATAAATGCAGGATACCAGTTAGCGAAGACAAAAACATTGCGAAACACCGCAGTGATACGTCATGAATCGTGGCAACTATCCTGTAAACTGCAACACGACAATAAAGCACGCGAGCACTCAGGGATCCGTATTTACCATAGAAACTTGAAGACAGTCCTATCCTAGGGCAAGCGCATTTTCTTGGACTCGTCTGAAAGTGCCGCGTTCCGAGAGATACTCATAACTGAAGTTTGGCCCTCAGTGTGGCTAATTACGCTCTCTAATGTGACGCAGCTCGTCTCGTAATCGTCTCACGTTTCGGCCAGACGTGAGTGACAGGGTAAATGTTCTCACCTGTGCCCTGCCCTCATGAGTGGCTGCATCATGAGCTGCATCATTCGGGAAGGGGAGGAGAAAGAGCAGGAGGTTGTTGGCCGCCTCTCGAGCCGTGCGGGAATTACCGGCGATGTCTCCACCCCAGTGCCTCCTTTCAACACAGTTTAAAAAGCCTAAAGTCTCTAGGTACATGTCGTTAAGCGCGTCATCGTTCAAAAGCGTTGAACGAGAAGGGCGAGCGTACTGTACATGACGCGCACAAGCGATGCGGAACAGGACGCAAAAGTCCGTATAGCTTGTGAGCGCACGATGTCGCGCTGGATCGTGTTGGGGCACGTACGACATTCCCGCCTCAACATGCGTAATTAGCGGCACCGAATGGCAAATCTATGGATGAACATAGGAGCGCTGCGGAAAAAGAAAAAAATCAAACAAAATTAATTCGCCTTAGGATACGACTATATTCAAGGTTCCAATAAAAAAAAAAGAAGAAGTGCTGTGTAAACGCCAAAATAACAAAGGTAATTAATGAACTTTACTTATTATACACTTTCTGATAATTATTTCCCCCGGAAAGGAGCCTAGAGCATCTCTGCGAGCCGCATTTGCGTAGCTCGCGTAGCGTTTTAAATAAAAGTAAAGTTTAACATTGAAGAAGCGTTTTCTATTTGGGGCATGTTAAAAGGAAACCCAGGTCGTCCAAGTTCATCCATATATCTGCTCGTTCCGGCGTCCTTCAAGCCCCGACGAAGCCGGAGGACGTGAAACTCCATAATTCATTGAAATTATTGTCATCGTCGTCGTCAAGATAAAGACGAAACGGAAAACGCTAAACCCGGCACACACCGTGAGGACAGAAGAAGCAACAACTTCTCACTGCAAAGAACACGACTCCCGACTTTTGAAGCAGAGGAAAAGCGCGATGGGATTGAATAAGCCATGCACACCAGAGGAGACGCACTCTATATGCTAAATAGCTGGAACGAACACGAACTGGGGAAAACATCTTGGTCCCCAAATACCGCTCGAACGCGTTTAATCGAGCCGCTTCAGCGTTCGCCGTCGAGTATGACTATAGCTGACGCATGAAAGCATGTCAGACTACCGGAATAAGCACTTCAGCGGTAGCGCCCGTATCCCACAGCTCGAGTGTAATCTCTGCGGATAAATGCGGTGGCGACGACAGCGCATTAGAAATAAGGTCACGCGGGCTTCACGATCGCTCTTTTACTCAGGTCGAAAATAAAACAGTGGAAAGTGTCGGCTCCGAGAAAATGAGAAACGTTGATGGGAATTGCATATACACGCACAGCTGGCATCACGACACGCTCTCAGCAGCTCAATCTGGAGCTGTGTAACACCGACGCGCACCTCCACGAGCGTGTGAACTACTTTAGGTGGATTTCGCTGTGCAGGGGCCGAATTCACAAAGCTTTTCGTCAGTAAGCGCTATTTTGCCACTGACTGGCCGCCCTCGTTAAAGATATTTCCAGCATGAGGATTGGCGGGAATTTGCCCTTACGATCACTGCTATGCGTGAGAGCGTTTTGTGAAAACGGGCTCTACAGGTTGGAAGCACCTGCTGCTCCATTTCACTTCTACATGGACGAAAGCGCTATAAGTGACGAGAAAAACGCCGATTAACGTGGAAGAAAAGCCGATGCTCGATGACGTAACGTGACACTGAATCGTGAGATTGTGAATGCGAATCCGGGGGCAGTATTGTGTAAAGATTATTTTAATTTTCCAGTCTTTTTTCGACATTGGCTGGCATGCCTGCATTATCGCCGGCATTGGCCATTCGTTGCGATCGGTGACAAGAAGATAATCGATGGAAAAAGAATCCTTACATGATACGGCGTTCACAAATATTCACAAAAATATTTTTATACGCTATAACTGTGCGTAAAAGCAGATGCCTGCCAATCTTAGTGTAGGGCATATTATTAGCGAAAGTGGGCGGCCAATGGCAAATATCACTTACGAACAAAAAGGTTTCGTGAATTCGGCACAAGAATGTTGCTTATGCGACGAAAGTGCACAATTGTCTGTCATTAGCGGTGCATTCCGCCGTGGCACACACATGTGAAGATGGAGAGCCATGCCTCAAATGAGCGGAGAGATGATATATCCTGCTGCATACACGGTGTTTCAGCTAACTCATTGTTCAAAGCCTTAAATATAAAGCAGACACAGGCTATGCGAATGCAACCAACTCAGCATTGTTCACGGTCGTCTCGACCAACTCGAAAATATGTTTTGCTATGAGCCTAATCGACTAATTAACAAAGATTATTTATCCAACCTCCAAAGATTAATTATCCAACGTAGACAAGTAGGCCAAAAACCTTCAGAGGATAAGTCTCAGGGGATTTTCAGAAATATCCCATTGATTTGTTTGACTGAAGGTCGCGATTTTAATTTTTTTCAGCTTAAAAAAAAAAAAAACGCGGGAGACCTGGAAAAAGCTATGGCAACTATTCATGAAGTTCTTATGGTAGGACTGCTCTTAATTGGGAAGAGGTGCCGCCGTACTTTGAGCCTATATTATTAGCGAAGGCGACCGCCAATGAATAGAGAGTTTGAGCTTATCCGTAAACGTTTGCGGAAGACCAATGCCACACAACTCTTACGAACGAAAAGTTTCGTGAATTTGGCCCCACGTGACTAGGCGCTTGCGCGGTGCGACATTTCTGGCCTCTTCAAAAGTTTTGAACGGGCAATCATTGTTCCAGGCACATCAAACGTGTATGAATAGCGGCCCGTATTAACAGAAAGCTATTACGCTATATGATTGTTCGTAAAGCCTCGAGAGTTGGCACGCGCTTTTATGGTTATCTCCCCGGTATATCCCTACCACATCAGAAAGTCAGGTTATTGTCAAAACTGGACGCCAGCGCCGTTCTCTTCAATCGATCACCGTCAGTTGCGGCCTATTATAGTACATGCTCTACGCCTGCATTGGAGATGGTCCGCTCGAAGCATGTTTGAGGGCACTAACCTCGCCGCGGGCGAGCGCCTTGTCACACCGGTCCCTTTCTATATCTCGAACGCTTTCTTTTGAGCTCGGAAAAGTTAAGCACACAACCGGTGTGGAAATATTTGAAATGTTCCAAAATACGCTCCCCAAGGCATGCGCTGAAGGTTTTGCCTTTATACTGATAGTTAGAAAGTTTGCTAATTAATTGTTGCTAATTAGTAAATATAAGGCTCATCGTGAAAAATGGAGTCTTGAGTTGCACAAGACAATACTACGCTGCTGGCGTTGGCGTAGCGTGTGCCTGCTTGTTCATGGTTCGGCACAAGTTGGCTAAATCAGCTCCGTATGAAGTAGCATACCGTGAAAACAAATCGCCTCTTGGCGGGCGGTAAGGCCCACAACACGCCACCCGAGCACCTCATTCACACGACCGGACGCGTGAGTTCTTTATCGAAACAGCAAGAAGGGAACAAGAACTGAAAATCCTATCGCCGAATTGATTTTATGCCTAATGACTGTACCAGATAGGAACACGAAATGAACGGCACGCAGTAGTAGTCTCCGTATGCAGAGGCTTCACACGGCAAAAGGAGAAACCGTTAATGGCTTGTGGGAAAACCGGGCAACTAGTAATTTACACGTGACACTAAGCGATTTCACGCACTCCTAAGTAAGCAACCCTTTGTTTCGCTTGTTTAGCGCTCGCGTACACTGGGAAGACAGGTTCTGATGGCATGAGACTACGTACACCGCATAGCAGGTAATTTTCATTATGGAGCGCCGCCTTCCCAAATTCGTTCAGCACTTAGAGAAGAGCCGTAGATATACAGGCAAACACGCGCTACCGCTAAACACGCAAGTCATTTTGTTACATCGTCCATATTGGGAGTGAGCGACAACCACACCATAGAACAAATGCGAGTTCAAGGCACGAAATCGATTGTTTCTCCAAACGTTATGCAGCAAAAAAAAATTTTTAAAGGTAAAACGCATGTGCCCGATATATGGATATTTTCTGAGGGACCAGCAGCCGAATCCACCATGATTTTGGTTCGTAAGAGCAGTTTGTCGTTGCCCGGCTGCCTTCACGAACGTGTTTAATATGACTAACAGATCGGTACCTGTTCTTACGAACAGTTCAAGCGCAAAACTTCTTTGTGAATGAGGGCCTAGCACAACGAGCAGCATTTAATTGTTATCGCATTAAAACAAGTTGGACGCTGCAGAACGGTCTCCCAGACACACACACGAACTCCTGTCACTCTACGGGGTGATCATTTTCAAGTTCTCCGGAATTTTTAAAAATCGCCTGTGGCAGATGTCGTAATTATTGCCATTGAGCTTCGAAGGAGCGGAACATAACAGCACGAGAAATCGAAACACACATTCACCTAATTAACAAAAATTCACAAATTAGCTTCTTAATTACTTTACCGCACACATTGTAATTTACCAATTGTAGCTTGTGAGCTTGCAAGACATATTCACTATTTAATGAATCTCCATAATGACGCCAGATATTTCCCAAAATTGTGGGACGAAATACATGAGCGTTCCAGTTACTTTTGTGCTTCAATGGATAAAAGAGCGTTTTGTTAAAAAAGTAAAAATAACAACAGTGCATTTTTACCGCAAGTTTGTTGGTCCATAGCTCCGAACTTGTATCGTGGTGGAAATTCATTTAAAGTGAATACGCCTTGCAAGCTAATGAAGCAGTTAATTAGTGAATGTTTTTCATTAGTTGAACACCTGTTTCGAATTCTCTTACAAGTAATGTCCGCCTTTCTAAATAATCTAGCTCAAGGACTAGAATTGCGTTATCAGCAAAAGGCGATCTTGGAAAATTCCGGAAAACATAAAAATGATCACCCCGTATATTGTTCGCATTCGTATCCAAATCAGCATCTTTTTGCTCATCTCTTTCAAGTTCACATCCTAAACTAAGTAAATATACATTTAGCGGACTTACCTTATAGTTGCAGCCGTTCTTAACTACGCCAAGAAATTAAAAAAAAATGTGAAGCTGTCATCGCAACTGGGTTCCTTGCGGGAAATTATGAAAAGCGTCTTATCAGCGCGCCGTATGATAAGCTAGAACCAACATGCGCACTGAAATTAACAAGAAGAATTCGAAGCACTATCACCGTACAACATATGCGATGTGGAAGCCTCTATAGGTCTGTGGAAACGCCTATAGTGTACGCGGCCCAAGGGGACCATGCGCGTCGGGGTTCGTTAAAAGTGAGAGAGAGAGAGAGAGAGAAAATGGGCGGAAAGGGAACTTTACGCCATCAGCGTCACGCCCATTTTGGCCTACCTTTTTTTTTATGTTTTCCTAAATTCTCACTTTTAGGGAGTGAATCGTGGGCCACCACATTTTGCCAACGCACGAACAGGACTAACGTTTCTTACCTCGCGAAATTAGCCGTGCGCGCGTGCTCTTTCCGCCTCCAAGCGCTGATATTCCGAGTCACGTCTCGCTAATCGCCAGAGCGCGGGTTATAAAGTGTACGGGCGCCCAAACAGATCAAGAGCACGACGGCCACTCCATGCGAGCTTTGGCGCGAATCGGTGGGAGCACCTCGACCGTCGCCCCGGGGCACACGACGCTCTCTCGAGTTCCGAGCCCGGGTGTCTCAGCCCGCGCGCGGCAGGTGGGCGGCGCGGGGAAGGCGCGATTTATTCATGATCAAGTCAGGCCGCACCCGCGTTTCTCGAGCGAGTCAGTCGGACGACAAAGGGCACCGGCGCCCTCGTTCCCGCCGTTCTCTTCCGCGCAGGTGTCGTTGACAAACGAGGCCGCCAGGAGCAATGCTGCATGCGCCCGACGGTGCATTCGAAGCGCACCACTTGGGAAAAGTTCGGAGCCGCCAAAGTTGAAGCCGCTGCGACTAAAAGCGCGCGCGCAGCCCTCTTTATTCCGGTTTCTCTCGAGAAAGGCGGGCATTCCGCTCGCTCGCGCGCTTTCCCGCCGTGCTGTGTGCGTTTGCATGCGTGTATGCCTTAGGGGGAAAGGGGTACCACTGGCATCGCTCGAGGGTCTCGCAAATTGGATTTGCCCCCTTGCGCGCCTAATATTGAGCTCCCCCCTCCTCCTCCCTTTCCTCCATCATCCACCCGCTTGACTTGTGCACGCGCCACCTCTTCTTGATCGGCCACTGCACGCGCAAAGCACGTGACCTGTTCCGCACGCTTTCGTCGCTGGCAGCTCTATAGACAGGTATAGTACGCGCGCTATAGGCGCTCGGCCGCCTATCGACCCGCACCCCGACGTCCAAAGAGCATGCCGCTCAAGGTGGGTTCACACTATACACACAAAATGGTCAATTTATTCCGCGGACTGTGTATGGCACGCCTGTTCAGTGGCACAGAATCGCGCAGTGCTCCTGGGCGCCGTATACGCCAGCCGCTCGGCGTCGCGATTCTGTATCGGTGAGCAATGCCACGCTTGGTACATGCACTGATATCGGTGATAACGTCCATCGCGACCACCTTTGACAATGTGCCGAACGCAAAGGGTGCGGCTTTGCAGGAAATGTCGTACGGGAACAAAGACTTCTTGCAACGGACCGAAGCGACACTTTTCGAAATTTGTTACATGTTCCATAGAGAAAGAAATTCAACAAGAGGGGACACTCGGCAAAAACTGGCAACAGGAAACACGTCACCATACGTCACGCTATACTTTTGACACCGAACGTTAGCTGCCGCGAGCATCGAAAAAAAAGAAAGTGAACTTAAGTTAACAGGCATTGATTTATTTTTTAAATTCTTTGCCGCGAAAACTAAAACGGTTTGCGTATAAATGAACTTAAGCTTTGCGACTTATTTTCCTAGCCTTGCCTAGCCACAGGTCAATGACGCGCCAGATACATGCGTCATCCGCCAGACAGTCCCTCGAAGCCAGCGAGTGCGACCGCGCGCGCGTTTGAGCGCTCGCCCGCGGCGACCCGTCTGTCCCCTTTTTTTGTAAAGTAGCCTGGTTTCGTGGGCTCCCGGCGTATGCTTACGTTCCTTTTGCACTGGGACAAGACACCACTGCACTATTGGATTACGACAAGGTGAGAAATTTGGTTTCACAGTCTACGACGCATTTAGGCTTACGGCACGGGACCGAGACTTAAGACGCAGTTAGCGAAAAACAGCTCGGCCGTCCTGGCGCAGTTAATTTGAGTTAATGAATCGTGCTGGGACATGTTTCCGAAGCTTCCTAGGGGATTATTGTAACTTATTTCGGTTCTGTTGAAGCACACTGGCCGCGCAGCGTGCTGTGACGCAGTTAGCGAGAACCAACTCGGTCGTTATAGTGCGCAGTGTTGTGCATCTTACTAGAAGTCTGTGCCGCTTTCTCTGACGCCAGACATTACTGAAGAGTAATTTCGTTACTTTCTGGGGTACTTTTGAGGCACGCTGGCCGCACAGCGCGCTGTGACGCAGTTAGCGATAAGCAGCTCGGCCGTGGTGATTAAAGTTAGTTTGGCGTGTAATGAATCTTATAGAGGGTCATGTTTGTGACGTTTTTTGTGGCCCCGCAACAACATATACCTTCTTTCGGTACTCACGCCTGTTGAAAACGCGATGGGCGATTGCCAAGAGTGATAACATGGGAGTGTGCTGCTGGCGCCGGCAGAACGCGCGAAAGATAACGCCGAGGAACATATCACACTTGTAATTCGAAAATTCCGTCTTCTAAAGGACTGAAAACAGGCTTTTTGCACCCACGCATTTGTCTTGAGTGCCTGTTGCGTCCGTCTCTGTGTATGTCACGTACCGTCGCATAACCTGAGGCCAAGTTTTGAAAACGCGAAGTCGCCCGTGTATTTGTGGTGCCAAAGTGCAGGGAATAATGCCCGGAAAGGGGGGAACGTTTGGAAATCAGATGTTTTCATATATGTTTGGGATGAGTCGGGTATTTTCTACGCCATGTATGTAAAAGCGAATTGCTTTTGTTTGTAATGCCGCCCATTCACCGCTTTCGCACGTTTCGCCTCTACACGCAGTATTCCTATATCTAAATACCAAAATGACTCATGCTTGGAACATGCTGTTACGTGCTTGCAAATGTAACATGCTTGTAATTTACTTTTTTTTTTCAGCTGGTGCCGTCCGGTGGAGCTTCGTACAGGAACTACTGCCGTACCTGCTGGGGTCACAACGTTGGATGAACGCACAAAAAGCGCGGAACGAGCTTTTATATAGAGCAAAATAAATATTTCCTCATTGCACAAAAGGTCTTGCGTCTACTTTGTGAAATTGCACGTGGCACAGATTCGATGGGACTTTACGAGATCGTTCGCAACCATTTTTACTAAATAATAAACCGATTCTGCACGCAGAGCAAAAAATAAAATAAAATAAAAGGAGGAGGGGGGGGGGGGGGGGGGGGAGTCGCAGCCGGCGTGCTAGCTTGCGTTCAAAATACGCGCGCCCAAAACCGAAACCGGAAGTGATGTAAGTGATCGACACCGACCGCTTGGCACGCTGCAGTCAATTCGGCCGCTGGGCCCTATGGGAGTGTCCCCTCTTGTTGAATTCCTTTCTCTATGCATGTTCTCTCAAACGCTACGTCTAGAGATTGTTTTCTCTCTCTCTCTCTCTCTCTCTCTCCCCGTTTTTTTTTTTTTTTTTTTAAGAAGTGGCCGTTTGAAACAAACGCAATGGCCACAATCTTGAATATATTACACGCCGTCATTTCGTCACGAGTTAGTCGACAGTTTTAGCAGAGCGCCGCTTACGCTGCGCTCCGCTCAGATTTCACGCTCTGAGATACTGCAGGGAACTGCGTAGATTTCGCATTTGATAAGCGGGTCTTGCCGAGACGCGAGCGACGCGCTATCAACTCGGCTGCAAAACGACGAAGAGGCCAAGTAGACATACTGTCACGCTCCGCTCAGTCGGCTTTGTAGCGGAGCGAGGGATGCGGTCTTCGTTGCGAGCGTTGTGCGCAAGCGCAATAGCGTTCCCGCTAAGTGGTTGTGTGGCATTTGCTAGCATATGCCGGTCTGACCCGAGCGGACAGCAAGCGCTCAGCTAAAACCCTTTAGTATTGCTAGAATGCTATACAGTTCAGTTACGATATATAGAAAAATTCAATTACGAATTTTCTACCGCACTAAATGTGCTGAAATTTTGCCAGATTGATGTGAGACGCATACCTTATAACATACAATTCACAATTCAAGCTCTACAGTTGAGTGTCATAGCCCCATTAATCAAATCTCTGTCTGACAACATAAAAAAGTTAATATATAATTAGCAGTTTATTTTTGTAGAATATACATACCTCTAAAGCAAGTATATGTTTGGACTGAAAAGGAGAAAGAAGCATCCTGCTAACGCAGTGATAATTTACGACTGATTACATACGGCTAGGCAAAAAACTTGTGTTCGGGAAACTAACTGGGAATTAGCGCGTCGTCTGTATACAGGCGGCTGAACAAAGAACTTCTACTCGTATGACGCAGTTTCTATACGCAGCTTAATAGCGAATAAACAAGCCAGCCTCGGCGCTACTCAAGTTATACGAGCGCTAACGCGGATCTTAGAACAAACTACACTGCAGAGTCCGGATTATGCGCCGATTTTATTCCAATTATTTTCCTTTTCGTGCTTCTGGAGCCGTTCGATTGAGTGTTAAATTAATCTTTAGCGGTCGACTTCAACAACTCTTTTTCATCCTTATAATTAAAGTCGTTTTCACGCCACTCTTACACGAGGTAGAGCGGATGGGAGGCCGGGGAATAAGAGGCCCGGTAACAATTCTGTTTCTCCCGATTGCTTTTCAATTCTTGTCACCCATCACTCAGAATAGGTCGATTCTGTTCATAATGTATACGCGGAACGCCGCTCAGGCCAACAGCGAGACGGCAAAAGGAATAGCTTTGGGATCTAATCGTTACACTCAATCCGGCCCATATAGAATCATCATCATCATCATCATCATCATCAGCCTATATTTTATGTCCACTGCAGGACGAAGGCCTCTCCCTGCGATCTCCAATTACCCCTGTCTTGCGCTAGCGTATTCCAACTTGCGCCTGCAAATTTCCTAACTTCATCATTCCATCTGGTTTTCTGCCGACCTCGACGGCGCTTCCCTTCTCTTGGTATCCATTCTGTAACCCTAATGGTCCACCGGTTATCCATCCTACGCATTACATGGCCTGCCCAGCTCCATTTCTTCCGCTTAATGTCAACTAGAATATCGGCTATCCCCGTTTGTTCTCTGATCCACACCGCTCTCTTCCTGTCTCTTAACGTTAGTCCTAAGATTTTTCGTTCCATCGCTCTTTGTGCGGTCCTTAACTTGTTCTCGAGCTTCTTTGTTAACCTCCAAGTTTCTGCCCCATATGTTAGCACCGGTAGAATGCAATGATTGTACACTTTTCTTTTCAACGACAGTGGTAAGCTCCCAGTCAGGATTTGGTAATGCCTGCCGTATGCACTCCAACCCAATTTTATTCGTCTGTAAATTTCTTTCTCGTGATCAGGGTCCCCTGTGAGTAATTGACCTAGATAAACGTACTCCTTTACAGACTCTAGAGGCTGACTGGCGATCCTGAATTCTTGTTCTCTTGCCAGGCTATTGAACATTATCTTTGTCTTCTGCATATTCATCTTCAACCCAATTCTTACACTTTCTCGATTAAGGTCCTCAATCATTTGTTGTAATTCGTCTCCATTGTTGCTGAATAGGACAATGTCATCTGCAAACCGAAGGTTGCTGAGATATTCGCCGTTGATTCTCACTCCTAAGCCTTCCCAGTCTAACAGCTTGAATACTTCTTCTAAGCATGCAGTGAATAGCATTGGAGAGATTGTGTCTCCTTGCCTGACCCCTTTCTTGATAGGTATCTTTCTACTTTTCTTGTGGAGAACCAAGGTAGCTGTGGAATCCTTGTAGATGTTTGCTAAGATATTCACGTATGCCTCCTGTACTCCTTGATTACGCAATGCCTCTATGACTGCTGGTATCTCTACTGAATCAAATGCCTTTTCATAATCTATGAAAGCCATGTAGAGAGGTTGATTGTACTCCGCAGATTTCTCGATTACCTGATTTATGACATGGATATGATCCATCGTAGAATATCCCTTCCTGAAGCCAGCCTGTTCTCTTGGTTGGCTGAAGTCAAGTGTTGCCCTGATTCTATTGGAATTTATCTTGGTGAATATTTTATACAATACTGAAAGCAAGCTAATGGGTCTATAATTCTTCAGTTCTTTAACGTCTCCCTTCTTATGGATTAGTATAATGTTGGCGTTCTTCCAGCTCTCTGGTACACATGAAGAATGCTAGTCGCTAGTCGCTAAATGAACGCGATGCCGTTGATATATCAAGAACAGAGGAAGGCGGGAAAGGAGCGCGCGAATAAATTACTTCCAACCACAAAGGCGTCGCTGCGCACAATCTTTCGCGCATACGCCGAACGACTCTATCCGTAAGTTCTCATTCACGCGTTGCGCAACAGAAAGGCACATTGCCGAGCTTCGAGCCACATCGCGGGCCCTCCTCTAGTGGGGTATGTATCCGCCGAACGCGCGGCGCCTAAAAAATGGCGATCTATAGCGAGATTGTATTGACAGGTGGGCGCTCGCTAATCGAGCTGCGCGCTGCCCCGCGGGGCGTAACGTATGCGCTAGTGCGTGTGTGCGCGCTCGCTCACTCAGCCGCGTAGTATACACACGGCAGGTGGGAGCCTTATTCTCCACAAATGCAACACCTGTCGGCAAAAACAGTGTTTCAAGAACGTGAGCTCGAAGGCAGGCCTTCCACTGTGCGCGAACCGACTGCGCCGAATGCCTTCTCCTCCCGCGCGCGGGCTCATGAATTTGGAAGGTGAGACGCGGCGACGGGCGGATCCGACGGCTTCCGGAGCGTCGGGCGCAGCGGGGGACTAATCCGCGGCGCCCTGAGTACATGCAGATGACGGCACCGTATAGTGTATACATAACACAATTCGAAGCCGCCTGGACTGCAGTTCTTTGCATGCCGCGGCAAGGGATATATTTCACCAGAAAAAAAGAAAAGCGCTCGTCTCCTTCCTGTCTTTCATAAGCTTATACCCCGCGGTGCGCAGCTTATCGCTGATGGCATTCCTTCCCTAATCTAACTCATCAAATAAAAAGGGAAGAAATTCCTTCCGTGCAACGCCGACGAAGGAAAAAAAAGAAAACATCTTATTTTTACCTCGCAAAGTAAAATTTATTTATTTATTTATTTATTTATTTATTTATTTATTTATTTATTTATTTATTTATTTATTTATTTATTTATTTATTGCTCAAACCGACACTTTTGAATGATCCAGAGAAGCCATTGGCAGTGCCGCGACAAACATCCAGAGCGACGACGCAGCTTGAACTTTACCTAGAGTCGTACGCCCTTTTCATTTTCTCGTTTCCTTTATTTTGGTAGGTGGATATTCTTTACTTGAACATATCACCCACATAAATCGAGGATCACCATTCCAACGATGAATTATACATGATACGGACATACGTAGTTAGTTCTCTGTAGGTTTGTTTGTTTGTTTCGCTTTTTCATAAACTGTAATCTTCTCATATTCCTTCGTTTGAAAACCCAATGCATAAGAAAAAGGCAAATAAATCTCGAAAAGAGTAGAGTGCTCATTGCTGGCAAAGCCTCCTTCGTTTCTAAAGAGGAAAATACGCATTAGAATATCTTGCTTCACAGAACCAAAGCACGTGAGCGCAGGACCTGCGCGCTTGATGAGCATTTACACTATCTTCAACGCGTTAAAAGCAATATAGGGCTTGGCGGCCAGATCTGTCTTTGGCCTACAGATGACATCCTACTTCATGCTCCCCGAGGTTACCGTCGGCTGTGACGCGGCTTCAGGTTCGCGCTCGGCTTCAGAAGGCAGTCACATTAACATCATCCTAGCTTCGCGAGGAAGGTCTGGCGATATCATGCTAAAAGTGCACAGTAATGACATGTACCAGCAAGCCAATGTCGCCATCCGGCATAGCAAACAGCGGCAGCAGAGATTTTACTGCAGAAGTCAAATTTTCTTTTTTCTTATAAGGGGGGAGAGGGTGAATGACAGATCTCTCTCCTGGACTCCTCATGTGAATTAACCGTGTGAGTGAGCCACGTGAAAAAAAAAAGAAAAAAAGAAAAAAAACACTGATAGAAATTCATCATTATGTTTAGGTTCCTAGAACAAAAGATCTAGTGGAGGGGTGGGGGTGGGGGGGTATTTTGCGAATGTCCACCCAGTAGACATGTCCATTTCGTCTGCTGTTGACGTTCTGATTCGCTGGGCTGGGGTACAGGTCAGAAGGAGACATGCGCTCCAACCAATCAGCACTTCAGCGGCAGACGAAATGGACATGTCCGCAAGGTGGACACTTACGGAATAACTCCCCCTCTCTGGTGAGTATTACACTCTATGTCCTATTTAAAGGATTCCTGTAGTACAACCTACCTGGCACCTACAACACCTGCAGAACGCCGTGCCTCGATTACATCAGAGTACGCACCTAGGGCCAGGTCGTCGTTCCCTCCGAAGTGTTCGAACCGTCCTCAAGTACAGCTCACAATTCTAGGACTTCAAAAAAAAACCCAACTTACCATTGCCTGCACTCACACGACTAAGATTACGCCTCCTGCATGACAAATGCAACGACTGCACACACGTCTATATACTATATAGTATGTACAGCGGTTCCGGCGGCGCTGTGGTTATGTGCCCGCAGTTCGAAGAGGAAAACAAAGGCCTATACAAACAAAGGCTCCGCGGCCTATAAAACAGGGGTCTTCCACACCCGAGCTTTCAAGACGTAGTGCTCCTTGAAGGGTCCGGAGAAATAAAGAAAATTTCTGTACGCCTGCTGATTGCGTTTCTCAGAGACATTGAGTTGATGGATGTTTGGTGAAACACCCGTACTAATAGCGTACTGGATTCTCAGGTGGAAGAATTGCCGGCCAAACGTGACAGGCTAATGCCGCCTGCTTCAGTACCACCCCGCCACCACAAGAGGAAAAACCCAATGGTTCAAGGCGTCGCATGTCACAACGTCTACAACTGCAGAACCCGCCGCTCTAAGCAGTGCACTTCAATTGGTCGACGCAGAGAGCCCTAGACAATGGGCTGTCTTCTGCAACACAAAGCGGGCATTACAGTGTATGCAATCGTTCATCCGACATGCAACTCACGACCAATTACGTGTCACATCGTGGAAATTTACTAGCACTCTTGCAATAAAAAAGGCCACGAGACTTCTTTTCGATCGTTACCCGGCCAATGCGGGATCACTGGAAATGGTGACGCAGACAAGGCTGCTCGAACAACGCATGAAAGAAAACCACTGCGTCCCGATTCCACTCTCTAGGACAGATTCTGCGAGGCAGCTTCGCCATCTGACAGACGCACACTCGCGTTAGCCGTGTGGAAGCACCGCAATCGTGTTCCGGCGCACTAGACTGCAAGAACCAAACCCTTCGCTGCAATCGCATCTGCTGCGTAACCGGCTTCCCGCACTTTACACATACACACTTTTTACCCCTTTGACACTCGTAATGCTAACGTATTAATCAAAAAAAAAAGAAAAAAGAAAATGAACTTTCGCCCGTGCATAGCCTTTACACGTCCGAGCGTTTTCCGTTAAAATGGAAGGTGCTTTCCTGCGCCTGAAGTGTCAGACACCACGTGCATGGTGTATTCAGCACAGTTACGATCACCCGACGTCGTTCGGGGATCGCAGCCAAAGCGCCATGTCCGGGGTGGCCTGCGAGCGCGCGGGCGCATCAAGTTTGAGTGCGTTTTTAAGTTTACCAGACAATTCAGCGAGCCCGCAACAACAAAAGGAGGGCGTCGATCACGCTACATTAAAATGAATCGTCAACGGCAACGACACTCTCGTGATTGTGCGCAGTACCTGCGTGCGGCATGGCCGAGTCACTGCGCGGAGGCGACCACACTAAGCGATTTCCGACACCAGTTCGCACAATGAAGTGTCTCCGTGATCTTAAAATTACAGCGACGGCAACGAACAGCGTTGTTCTGAGGGATCAGCGTGGCCTCAGTTACCAACAGAACGAACAAAATAAGACGAGGCGGAACGGTCAACCAGAGCAAGTTGTCGCAGCACAGAAAACAAGACAGGTGCTAGCTACATATAAATGTCGCATACATATATCGGATAAATAGCAAAATCAGCAATAAGCCTTCGACATCGTCCCTCGAGCATTTGACGACGCATACAGTACAGCAAAAGCGGACAGGCGCAAAGGGCGAACAGACGGGAGAACAGCGCGCGCCTGGCGCGTACCCGTTGGCCAGAATAAGAATGCGCTGCAGAAGGCGAAAATAATAATAACATTATCAGAAATGTACGCACTGTCAGGCATACAAAGATGTACCTGCCTCTTACGGAAGACCTCAGGAGAGATTGGTTCGTATAGTGTATAAGAGGAGGAGACCGACTCGTGTGCACGCCGTATATACCTCCACAGAGTTCCATTCAAACAGAACGTGGCCGAAAAATCCTAGATTCCCAGATAGAGCGCACAACGAGAAATACTCGAGTCTACGTTATCGCTCGTCGAATATTTCAAGGCACGATGTACGTTATAGGTGTGTGCTGAGCGGGAGCGATAACTATACAGAACAAGACAGTCACGCGTTCGAGTTCAATCAATTTCTATAGAGGAACAAAGCAGAAAAGAATACGCACCCACAACTAAGCTACCACTGCTCCTGAAAAGTCAAGAAGTAAAACAGAAAAAAGAAAAAGTTATCTCTTAGCGCCGCTAGAGAGTGGGACGAAAAGCGCGCGTCAGCACGAAGGTGGCATCGCCGCCTCGGAATGCACGCTTTCCATCGATGTGCTGCTGACAACTGGGTACCAGCGTCCCTAAAACGCAAGAGCTCGCACGCAGTGCGAACAAGTACAAACGAACAAGGCGAGAGTAAAGACGCCAGCGCGCAAGTATTGCAGCTCACGATAGTGTTCGATGCACCAGAGATTGTGCGATCGAGACTGCTTTTTTTTTCTTCTTCTTTTTTATCCTTTTCTTTTTCCGCAATAATCAACTCTGCTCTATTCCTTCTTGTTGTTGTTGTTTTTTTTTTAGGCATAGCAGTATATTCTGCCCTTGCCTTCTCTTGTTTGGGCTGTCGAATGGTCAGTAGGAACAGCAAAGAAGCGGCGCAGAGATCGAACGCCTTCCCCGCGTCGTGAAGTTTTTTCCCCTTTTTCCCCCGTTTTTTTTTCCCCGCGAAGATTCTTTTATTTTCGGCAGACTGAACCGCGGCACCTCAAGCTAAACCTGAAACAAAAAACGTAAATGAAAAAGACTGAGAAATGTTAAACTAACCAAAAAGTTCGTTTTTTTTTAAATCATTATTCGACAACGAGTGCTATTGGTTGCGCGCCTACAGGTGCACCTGAAGCCAACGACTCCTCACTCAATAAAGCTTGCCCTTACACCCTCCCAAC